>NC_048299.1:239302562-239395062 GCF_013100865.1 Trachemys scripta elegans
CACTGAAATTAGGGGGTATAAAATAAAAATGCTATACCCACAGCATTTGAGAGTGTTAACCTCCCACCATAAGGCAGTTTGCATACTAAGAAAACTTCACACAGTTTATTTCCTTCCACAAGTGCTTTACTTAAGCAGATGGCAAAGTATCCAGAATATGTAGTAGGAGGGGAGGAGTAGTGGAAACAGGAATTTGCAAAATATGAGATATGAGGAAGTGCCTATTTCAGTCAACACATCAGCATTCTTATTTATTGCATGTTATAAAAAGTTTATTGCCCATTTTATAACTCTAGCTATCCAGTGTCTGATTTAACCAGAAAACATGCTAATAATTTGCTCCACCATCTAGGTTAGCTTTTCATGTCCTGGAAGTTGTGACAGCCTGGCCTAGACTCTTTCCATAATGTTTATTAGTGCACATCAACACTTATAAGAATGGCCATACTGAGTCAGACCAAAGGTCCATCTAGCCCAGTATCCTGTCTTCTAACAGTGGCCAATGCCAAGTGCCCCAGAGGGAATGAACAGAAGAGGTAATTATCAAGTGATCTATCCCCTCTTGCCCGTTCCTAGCTTCAGGCAAACAGAGGTTAGGAACACCATCCCTGCTAATAGCCATTCATGGACCTATCCTCCATTAATTTATCTAATTCTTTTTTTTAAACCTGTTGTAGCTATGTAATGCTGATGCCCCTGGGTGAGTTGTCATAAACAGGAATGGAACCTGTGATCTCTGCATCTTAATGCACAAGCCTCTATGGCCTGAGCTGAACGAACCTATTCAGGCAAAAGGAAGAAATGTAAGGGAGAAAATCTGCACCTGAACTATACGTTTTTTCAGGAGCTTAGGAGAGAGGAAGGGGTGACTTTGAGGGCCCACAATACGTCCAGCCAAAGGGGGTCAGTGCTGCCCCAATATTAATTGAACTTGCCGCTATTTTCACTGCTCCATCTTGGATCCTGTAAGCCCAAATTGTTGGATGATTAAAAGTATCAGATATATTTTGGGTGTTATAAAACACTTCCCCCTTGTCTCATCAGGGATGGATGATGGGTTAGGCTAACTTCTGGGGTCTTAAGTGGAGGGAAGTACTTGTGCTCAGACATGCCAGAGGCAGAGCCATTCTTCAACCTGTGTCCCTTCACATGTTTCAGAGCACATGTGGGAATGTACCTAAAGTAAGGAGAGGAGTTTCTCCATCTTCTTCTGTCTTCCATTGGACAGCCAGAGGAGGCATGAGGGAGCCAATAGCCTCTCATGACACCCCCCTTCTCTATTTAAAACTATTCCTGCCCTGCCTGCCCTCCCTCTTTATAGTTAAGGAATTCTCAAGCTGTCTTTTGAGGATGCTGGAGGTCAGACCAGATCACCTGTTTTGGGCTCAAGAAGGAATATTTTCCCTCTAGCCAGATTTGTAGGTGAGGTACCTTTATGTGTTCCCTCATTTCCCCTTGAGGAGGGAGAGGCAAGAAGATTCAGAGGTAGGCAGAGTCCTTGAGGTTACACTGATGAGGGCCAACTCTCATTTATTGGTTATGTTGTATAAGGCCATTTAACACCACATGGAACTCAATTAAATACCCAGTATCTTAGGGGGGGTGGAGTGAAGAGAGGTACACAGCACCTCTTTTCCCCATTCCATCATTAAAATGGATAAAGTTGCAGCCTGCCACTTTACAATCCATACCTGTATCTGTGTTTCATTTGCTTCCATGTCCTGATCAATGCCATACTTCAATGGTACTGCTCTGATACATGGTGATGCACCATGTCTTGTCCTGCAAAGATGAACGTGCAATGCTATTCTCATGGGAGGTTGGCAAAGGGTGGCATTGCACACCCATGGGTATTAAAGATGGAACATTCCATGCCATTTTATGTACATATTACCTTTGAATCTAAGGTCAACAAAGAGACAGTATAAGACAACAATAATCAAACAATAACTCTAAAATCCCAGGTCAACAGCTGAATGTCCTAAGTTAGAAAAATATAGTGGGCTTACAATGAGAGAAAGCTACAGTAATAGCATTAAGACAACACAAGTATTTTCTATACGTAGTTCATAGCTTCATAGATTTCAAGTCCAGAAGGGACCATTACAATCATCTAGTCTGACCTCCTGTATAACATAGGCCATAGATCTTCCCCAAAATAATTCCCAGAACATATCTTTTGGAGAAACATCCAATCTCGATATAAAAATGGAAGATGATGGAGAATCCACTATAACCCTGAATAAATTGTTCCAATGATTGAATTACTTTTACTGTTAAAAATGTATGCCTTATTTCCAGTCTGAATTTGTCTAGCTTCAAATTCCAACCACTAGATCATGTTGTAACTTTCTCTGCTAGATTGAAGAGACCATTATTAAATAGTTGTTCCCCACATAGATATTTCTACCCAGTGATCAAGTCACCCATTAACCTTCTAAACAGATTGAGCTCCTTGAGTCTATCACTACAAGGCATGTTTTCTATCCTTTAATCATTCTTGTGGCTCTTCTCTGAACCCTCTCCAATTTATCAATATCCCTCTTCAACTGTGGATGCCAGAACTGGACATAGTATTCCAGTGGTGGGTGCACCAGTGTCAAATATAGAGGTAACCTCTCTGCTCCTACTCAAGAGCCCCCTGTTTATGCATCCCAGAGTCACCTTAGATCTTTTGGCCTCAGCATCACTTTGGGAGCTCATGTTTAACTGATTATCCACCATAACCCCTACATCTTTTTCAGAGTCACTGCTTCCCAGGATGGAATCAGCCTTCCTGTATGTCTGGCCTACATTCTTTGTTCTTAGATGTATACATTTACATTTAGCCGTATTTTAAACACAGAGTGTTTGCTTGTAACCACTTTATCAAGCAATGCCAGATCACCCTGAATCAATGACCAAAGAACCTTCTCTGATTACAGATCAGCCAGCACATTCCCCAGCACCTCCTTCCACTCAGGTCCCTGCAACCTCAATGAGCAACTCCCCCATGGGATTCTGGGTCTCCACAGTCACAGATACCCCCTCATGAATGTCTCTGTCAGATCCCCGCTTCCCTTCCCACATGCTACAGTCTTGGCAGAACCTGGCAGTACATTGCAACCTTGAGGGATGGTACGGAACAGAGCGATGGGCCTGGTGCCTGCACCAACAGGAATGATTCTATTCCCTCTTTTTAACCCTCATGGATTCATAGTTATTTGTATAGACTAGAATGCAATACCCTGTGCTATTAAACAGAACAATGGCTTTAAAAATGACCGAAAATGTTTTTACACAGATATCAAATTCCCTAAAGATATCAGACAAAGAGAATAATGCCTATATACTGTGTAATGCTTTCTGTAGCAGGGTGTCTTCTGCTGCTGCAATATGAAGTTCCTGGACCTGCATTCATTTGCACCTGTGAAACTTTACTACAATCAATGGGGTGGCACAAGCACATACAAACCCAGAATTTGGCCCTGCAGCTTTTAGTAAATGGATTTGGGTTAAATGTTGTCTGAAGGAGAGAGAAAAAGAATATAGTGGAAAACATATAATAGAGCAAATTTATCAGAGTGTTTTTTCCTCTCAAATTTACCAGAAACAAAGAGCTGTGAAAATTATGTTCCTAATCTTTAAAATGTCTTGTTGGAAAAGAAATATGCTTAACGACACCTGCCTGAAAGGTGAGTATTTTGCTGCTCTGAAAACCTTTTGCAATACAAAGAAGAAAATGATGGGAAACCATAAAACCGTTTTGGAATAAACAGGGATGTAAATCACTCAAGGGATCAGTCAGTTCTCAGCCAAAGAATATAAGGGCTTGGGAAAAGATTAACTAAACAATATTTATTTCCCAGGCTGCTCTTAGGAGAAAACAGCTGGTTTTGATTAAACAAATGAATATCAAAAGAACAGAGATAGAAACTTGTTTAGTATCTGACCCAGGACAGGTATAGCAACAGAAAGAGAAATCAGCTTCAGCATCCCCTTTACTTCCTTAGTTGAGGGAAGGATAAAGCGAAAATATGCTGTTCTAGTATATAGAGCAACTGCAGTTTTTATAGTGATTCTGTGTGGTAGGAGCCCAAGGTATCTCTAAATAGTGCAGTAGTTACTCTCCCTTACCATAATTCACCTTATAACCATTCCAGGAATTATGGTCTATGTACAACACAAATTACAACTTTATAAAGTGAGTAATACTGTAAGATATTTAATGGCAACATACCAATTTTATACCTAGATATTCCATCTTTATTGCAGCATATTGAATCAATCTGGGAAACTGTTGAGCCAGATAATAGGCTTTGCCTTGGCAATGTTTTTTAAGCCCTAGGAGCAGAGAATGGGGTGGAGCTGGAGGACAATAAATGTAGTTTGTAGTTGAAATTGAGGTCAATGAGGTTTGAAACATAGAGAAGGGCATAGTCGATGAAAAAGTAACACACACAAAAAAAAGATTGGCTTTAACAAACCAGAGGAATTTATGACAACAGAAATGATCAACCTCAGAAAAGCCAAGTGATCCTTTGTGGTATGATCAGGGATCAGAGGCCATTTTTGTTAATGGCTGCAATTCTTTTTAGAATGTTTTCTCTTCAGGAGTGGTGAATGTTCGTTTGCATGGCTATCCGTTGACACTTTTTTGTTGCCAAAGACCTGATGAATTGTAAGTCTTTGGGCTTGTCTACACTGGCAGGTTAAATCGGCGCCGTTGCAATTGCTGCTGCAGTGTCAATTTAGCAAGTCTGGTGCTAAAGCAAGTCTGGCAGAGCATTCTCTCGTTGACTTCAATACTCCACCTGCCCGAGAGGCAGAGCTAAGTCAGGGGGAGAGCATCTTCCGCCAACATAGCGCCACGTAGACACTGCTTTAGGTCGATGTAAGCTATGGCGCTCAGGGGCTGGGTTTTTCATACTCCTGAGTGATGTAACTTACATCGACTTAAGTGGCAGTGTAGATCAAGCCTTAGTGTTGGTGACTTCCTAGCCACCCTGATTCTGGTTAACAAGATTGTTAAGGGGGTTTTATTGTTCTCTGGGCTAGGCAAACTGTTCTAACAACTTAACAGATCTTCCCAAGGTTGATCTGACTTAGTTTGAAAGAGATATGGAAGCATACTATGCTGTGCTTCTGTGATTCACCTGACTTTATTTTGATTAGGGATGGGCAAGCTGGGATGATTAAATAAGGAAACCACTCAAACACAACCCAAATCTCGTTTTTTGAGTTTCATAATAGATCAGATCACAGCCTACTCTAAAGGTGAGCCTGAGTCGTTACATTCAGTTCAGTCCATTCTAGGGATCTTCATCCAATATATGAGGGAGGGGATCTCTGCTGCATCAGGCCTTGTACTGGATGGTCCAACAAAGTTGGGCTGCCCCCTTCCTTTTTTTCTTTTTGAAAACCTTAGCAGAGCAAAGAAAGTGGATTAATTATGTGGAGGAAATCAGGAATGTGGCTGGAGCTGTGACTCAAGATTGGAGATAGGAAACCAGCAGTGCTTGAGATCTGAAGCAGGACTGGAGCCAGGGAATCAGGCAATAAGGAATGGCTAGGGACTGGATATGTGCTCTGGTCACTGAGAATTGGAGCTGGGTTGGCTAGGGAGTTGGTGAAACAATTATAGTAGCTCTAGGGAGGATGCTTCTCCTCACATAGCACAGAAAAGTTGTAACTCATGTTCAGACGTTTTGTGGTCAGTATATAGAACAGGAGTATGGCATTATGTTAGATCACAGATTTTTTTACAAAAACAAAAGATGTCATTTAGTTAGAGTTAAGGCTGCTAAGTGCAATGCAAGAGAAGACATTTACTAGAGCACCATCTTGGCTGACACTGGGGATTGAACTAGCAGCCTCCAGAGCTAAAACCCAGGGCGTAAGCTAAAGAGTCAGTCACTATAGCAGGGGGCAGTAACAGAGTCACATCCTGTGTAGATTGGGCACAGAGGAGAACCCTTAACCCAAGCTAATCAGTGGGCTTAGCTGGAAAATACCAAAATAATAAAAATGAAGCAAACCAGAAGCCGAGGTTACTTAAAGAACCCTGACAGCACCTAAACGCCCAATTCCAGAGAATACCATTAAAAAGAATTTTTTTCAGAAACTAGCACTTGAAGAAAATAAATTTTGCTCCTATGCAACTACATCTCTACCTCGATATAACACTGTCCTCGGGAGCCAAAAAATCTTACCACGTTATAGGTGAAACCGCGTTATATCGAACTTGCTTTGATCCATTGGAGTGCGCAGCCCCAACCCCCCGGAGCACTGCTTTACCGCGTTATAGCCGAATTCATGTTATATCGGGGTAGAAGTGTACTTTAGAGCTTGATTCAGCTTACATTTAGTCTTCTCTCTAACTTTAATGGACATTGGACCCTTTTATACTTTTTAACATTATAAATTTGGTTCCTTGTTTATATGTGTGTATATGTGTATATAGATAGATAGATACAGCTAGAGAGATAGATATAGATAGATAGATATAATTTAGTCTCTAGTATCAGGGTTGACGGTTGATGACATGAACAATTCCTATTTGAATATAGTGGACATAGTTTTATCACCTGGCATAAGAGTCTGTGTTCATACTACCTTTGTCTCAAATAATGTTTCTCTATTTGGGGTACATGGAATTATTTTTCTCAGAAAATAAGAGGATTGCAATTTGCATGTATTTAAATTCTCTGCACAAAGACAGATTTGATTACATATTGCTGTTGCCTAGTCTATTGATTGTGTATTAGTTATACTGATTAAATATATATGTCAATTAACACTCTGTAGTTTGGCAGGGTTCTACTCTGTGACGAGACCCAAAAGTGTTTGAGTTATAATGAGGACCCCAGTGTACACAAGAGAGGCATTTACATTTAGGAAAGACATTTTGTCCTTGTAATATTTTTATTAGCACAGTTAGCAAAATCACAAACACTTCAACCCAGCAAGGAAGGTAGGGATCATATAAAATGTGTGTCTGAGCCTCCATATATTCACAACCATTGTTTGTGGAAAATCCCAAAGTGTTAATCATCATCTTCATCATCATCCTGACCATCATCATCATCATCATCACCAGTCATCATCTTCCTGGCATTTCCCAAGGCACGCAGGCCAGGATTCAGCTTTTATAATGTGTTACGCTGATCCCCACTATGCCTATTAAGTATCCAGTAGGGATTTCAGCCCATTTTCCTTATGTGTATTTCCTCATCCTACTAATGTTGGGGTGCCCTTCTCCCATAGGTTACTAGACCTTTTATTGCAAGTTCATTGGCATATGCATCCATTAGTTGTCATGGCATTCTTGTGGCTGGGTATCTGCTAAAGTTCCTAACTTAAAATATCTCAAGCTGGTATAAACTGGCATCTTGTAGTTACCTGTCAGCAGTTTAGTCGTACCCATTTATTATAGCATTCTATTTTGTCATATTTTACGATCTAGGGCAGGGATTGGCAACATTTGGTATGCGGCTCGCCAGGGTAAGCCCCATGGCAGGCCAGGCCGGTTTGTTTACTTGCCGCGTCCGCAGGTTCGGCCGATCGCAGCTTCCACTGGCTGCGGTTTGCCATCCCAGGCCAATGGGGGTGGCGGGAAGCAGCAGCCAGCACATCCCTGAGCCCGCGCTGCTTCCCGCAGCCCCCATTGGCCTGGAGTGGCGAACCGCGGCCAGCGGGAGCCGCGATTGGCCAAACCTGTGGACATGGCAGGTAAACAAACCGTGCCAAACGTTGCCAATCCCTGATCTAGGGTTAGTTCTGATTTGCCGCTTATGGTAAGGCTTTTGTGGTCTTATGCCTTGATTAGTTTAGCTAAGCTATTGTCTTATAGGCCTTGAGGCTTGTAGTCTCATTGCGTTACTGCCTTAATTTATACCTATGCTTTACCTAGCAAATACCTATACCTAGAGGCTACAATTGGTAGTCCTGAATTGTTAAAGCATTTTTGATTTTGTGGCTTATATAGGATTGTGTGAGAGGCCAGACTTTTTACAACTTGTTTGTGAAGATGAATGAGTGAACTTTTTACAATGTATGTATGAAGAGTAGTGAAGAATGATTTACCAATGTTACTTTGGGTTCATCAATTTTTGGATGCCCAGTTTGAGACACCTTAATGGATCCTGATTCATTCCCTTCAAGATGTCTCAAGTTGGGCTCCCGATATAACCAATCCCAGTGGAAAATCTTGTTTTGTTTTGTAGAGCCTATGTTGTTGTTGTTTTTTGTAGAGTTCTGAGAGAATAAATCAATGAAGTTCATTGACACTTTGTGTTTACTATGAGTGTTTTGATACAGGGTGACTAAAAATGCTCCTGTTTATTGGGGGTGGGGATGCATATGTAAATTGGGTGGTGAGAGCTCTTTGTAATGATGGCTTGTGTTAATGTTCGGGGTTTTATATTGATGTATTCAATGGTGAGTTTTCTCCTGAATTGCACTTAGCAACACTGGGCCACATTCTAGGCCCCCATACAGCCTCTTTACACTGCTCTGGCAGCACAGAGTGATTGTAAACTGATCACAATGGCTCATTGGAGAACACCCCCCAAACCTCCCCTAACTTTTGACCAAGAGCTGCACCATCTCCCTTAGCAGCCTGACTTCTGGGTGATATAAAGTCACCTTTTTGTCACCTCCAGGAAGGTGCCTCCTGAGAAATGCAACATGGAATCATGTCCATTATTAGTAACTAGATATTTTTGGGCAGGAACTCTTTTAGAAAATTATAAGAAAGTTCAAGTAAGAAATACGTTACATCTTTCAATGTACATTACATATTAATGTTGGTTAATGCTACAAATTCTGTCCATTGACGACAACAACTTCTTTCAGCAGCTGGATTTTCCTTGGAGCTCCTCATCTAACAACTAACCAGCACTGACCCTGCCTAGGTTCTGAGATCACATCCTGAGGTAGTACGGCTACAGGCCAAGCATAATATTTGTCTTCCTTTAGTGTTCTCACTTCTTTTTTTGCCAACCCTCATAAAGATTTTATCGGTCTGTGTAAATGTTTTGTGGGACCTTACCATGTGCGAGGGACGCCATGACAATAGCATTTTACACATCTCCAGTGGTTAGGTTTAAGTTCATGCTGCAACAATGTGAATTCAGGGGAGGAGCAAGTAGGGAGGACTTACAAAATAAAGTTGCATGCATTTGCCTAAGTCCATCTTTCTAAATGATCACCGTTTGTACAGAGAAAACCTCTTGCTATGTACAAGGACCATCAAAACCGACTTCCACCTTCTTGCAATAAAGTACCATCATTTTTGAAACAATTCACTTTGGAAGCCTAATGGGAAAGAGACAAATATGGAAGTCCAGGGTAAGTTTTTATAGTCCTTATTCAGGTAATACTCCCACTGAACTCAATGGAGTTTTGTCTCAATAATAACTTATTAAATTGTGAGTAAGGTCTTTAGGGTTTGGCCCAAAGGTGATAAATCAATTTCCACCCTCCTCTACCACTGCTTTAACAATCAGGAAACGAAATTTAGTATTAGATACTTAAATGTTCATTGTGTTTACACAGTACGTTTCTTTTAGTTATTGTTAAATCACCAGATAATACACCTTCCTGAACTCTAGTTTTCTGTAAAGTATTTTATGGGAGAATCATGTACATTAAGGCTTTTTGTGTAACCTATTTTAAAACTTGAAAGTGCTGCACACAGAATATTCCAAGCATTTTCATTTCAAATTCCATTTGCTCCAAGTAATTTTCATGAGCTAGCAGCCATGGGGGAGCCCCTGAGCTGTTGCTAGGAAATGTGCGTTGCCATGTAAATGCTTACCTATGCTATGCTTCTGCAGTGCCCCTGAGTATACTGCTAAGGCCATGTGGCCACCGGTGGAGAGCATCTTGTTATACAGCATGGTCAGGTCCCGGGTCAAGGAGACACCTTTTGATATTAACAACTTTGCCATTTTTTACCCAGTCTCTACTCTAACAGGTAGGGGGAAGTTACTGAGAGAATAGTGCTTGGACAGCTCCAGTCATCACACCTTGAGTCAAACTTCAGACATGGGGTATGCTCCAGTATGGAGATGTTATTGTTTACTGTAGATGATTATCTCCTTTAAGAGATGAATACTGGTAAAATGTCCTTTCTGTTATTGTTGCTGTAGATTATCAGCTGCCTTTGATATCACTGACCACAAGGTTTTGTTGGATGACACCAAGCTGGGAGCGTTTCAAGCACTGGAGGACAGGATTAGCATTCAAAACAATCTGGACAAATTGGAGAATTGGTCTGAAATCAACAAGATGAAATTCAATAAAGACAAATACAAAATTCTTTACTTTGGAAGGAAAAATCAAATGCACAACTATAAAATGGGGAATAACTGGCTTGTACTAGTACTACTGCTAAAAAAGACCTGTGGGTTACAATGGATCACAGATTCAAGATATGTCAACAATGTGATACAGTTGTGTACAAAGCTAATATCATTCTAGGGTGCAATAACAGGAGTGTTGTATGTAAAACTAGGGAGGTAACTGTCCCACTCTACTTGGTGCTAGTAATGGCTCAGCTGGAGTATTGTGTCCACTGCGGGGCACCACACTTTAGGACAGGTTAAAAAAATTGGGAATCTTTAGTCTTGAGAAAAGAAGATGCATGTGGGGGGTGTCCTGATGGTTGCAAAAACACTGCAAATGTGTTGGTCTCAGGATATGAGAGACAGAAAGGTAGGTGAGGTAATGTTTTTTTATTGAACTGATGTCTGTTGGGAGAAGATACAAGCTTTTGAGCTTCATAGAGCTCTTCCTCAGGTCTGGAGGTCCTGATAACAGTCTTCAAATACATTAAGGGCTGTGATAAAGAGGGTCGTGATCAGTTGTTCTCCATGTCTGCTGAAGGTAGGACAAGAAGCACAGGGCTTAATCTACAGCAAGGGGGATGTAGGTTAGATATTAGGAAAAACATTCTGACTATTCAGGTAGTTAAGCTCTGGAATAGGCTTCCAAAGGAGGTTGTAGAATCCCGTCACTGGGGGGTTTTAAGAACAGGTTGGACAAACACCTGTCAGGGATGATCTAGGTTTACTTGGTCCTACCTATCCATAAGGGACTAGAGTTGAAGACTTCTTGAAGTCCCTTTTAGCCCTACATTTCTATGATTCTGTGACTCTATGACTTAACTGCAACATTTTGCAGGAATGGGTGGGTTGAGGCCCTTCAATGGATTTGTTCCTTCCTCTCATAGCAGTCCCTGAAGGCACCTGGTTTGGTGCATTCATTCTTCATCTTCATGGATGCGCATGTGTGCAGGATTCCATCTTGTCCCCCCTCCTGGTCACTTTATATGTGCAGTCTGTAGGGGAAATAGTAAATCATCTTGGTTTGCAAGACACTTGGACATATATGGTATCTCATTGTCATCAAACTAGGATACTGTGGTTTCTGTAGTCTTTTAGTGCCTAAGAGAGATAAGAAAATGGAGGGGAGAAACTATCTTAATCTCCGCCCAGATAAAATGGAACTGATGCCAGTAGGTGCTGTAATGTGAAACATTTGGATAAATAATGTGAGGGTTGTGACATCTATTGAAGTAATATTGGTTTCAACTGGATTCACAGGTACAATAGCAGCTATGGAACATAGTAAACTGTATAATCTATGGCTGTGAGTATCCCTCCCAGACGTGGTGCTTACCACAGTGATCCATTCTTTGGACCTTAGAGTCAGATTACTGCAATCTGCTCTTCTTGGGGCTATGATATAGCACTTGATTACCATGGTAGTGAGTATAGAGATAGGCCCCTGATTCAGGAAAGCACGTAAGCAGGTGCTTAACTTTAAGCAAGTGTTTCAGTCCTACCGACTTTGTGTGTAACACTCAGTGGGAGGTAAGTATCTGCTTAAAGTTAAGAATGTTGGACCAGATCTTCAGCTGGTATAAATCAGTGTAGCACCATTGAAGTCAATGGAGCAATGCCAATTTACACTAGCTGAGGATCTGGCCCAAGCATAACTGCTTTCCTGGATAGGGACAACTATCGGAGAGTATGGTCACACAGAAAGCTTATTGGCTTGTTTTATGTGATTGGAGCTTTTGTTTTGGGGCAAGGGCAGGAGGGTTAATTATTAGGGCCTCTTATGTTGGAAGGCTTATAATTTTGTGTTTGTTTTATTAATGTCAATGCTTGGCTGTGGGTGCCAATAAACATTTCTAAATAATTATGTGCTCAGAAGGCTCCAAGTGTCATAGCACTTGAGTGCTCAGAGAAGTGTATTGCCTGGCAATAATCCAGGGGGCCTTCAATAGGGGCTAGCTTAACAAGGGAAAAATAAGTAGTTTTGCATATGCAAACTCCCACTGAGTTCAGTGGAAGTTGTGCTTATATATCTGAGCGGAGAATTTGCTGCCATGTATCTTTTGGGCTTTTCTGTAATTTGTACAATAAATGTACAGTACAGTAACTGATGTTATGACAGATATGGGACTTGGGAAGAGTTATGAGTTCAAATGACTACACTGACATGTGCTGGAAAGGCATGGACTTTTGGGACAATACGTGTTAAATAGTTTCCTGGGGAATCCCTGGGGAATGGATAATGCAAATTCTACAAACGTGGTTATGCAAAAACCCAGTCTTTTGAAGCTACACCCTCAAGAGAGGGCCATTGACTGGTAAGTACCTGTTCACAAAGACTGCAGATCAAAGGCCCAAGGTGTATAAAGAAACAGCTGAACTTTCCAGTTGGTTCTGGTTCCTGATCTAAGAACGGACATGAACTTGTAACCAAGGGGGAAAATCCAGTTGTGGGGTTTGAAAGACTGATGTCTACTAAAGCCCTGCATTGGAGCTGGGGGTGACCTCTGGTAAGCTTTTAGCACCTGTGTATGTTCCTTTATTTTATTTATTATTTTTTTTTTAATGTTTTCTCTGTAGTGCTTTTGCCTTAAGAATACACACAGTTTGCTTTGTGGAGGCTGGTTGGTAACTGGTATACACTGTTATGGACCCTGGAAAAAGAGTTAGCCACAGATGCTGGACCCCAGTCAGACCTGCTGGGAAATTGCAGTGAGGCACAGAGGGACTGCAAACCTAAATCCCTGGTCTGAAGGGAGAGAGACAGGGGTCTCTGCCCCAAGTGAAGAGATGGTTGGGAATCCTAAAACCTTAAATGGGTGCCCTCAATGAAGACCAGTAGAGGGGGTCAAAAGTGCAGTTAACCCTGAAACTGTGACAGTTATGAACATGTAAATTATCTTCTAGCAAGTTAGGTGTGAAGAGAGCCCTAAATTAGCCTTTAATGCATATAGAGTTTAGATAATTCATATGCTTTAGAAAGAAACATATTTTCAGAAATAAAGGATGAGGCCCATGCAAACCTTCATTTGCACACACAGAGCCGTTAAAATGTGAGTACCTTTATGTGCAAGATGGATATTTGCACGCTCAGTCAACTAGTCTGCCCATTCATTCATCGATTTGTACATGCATGTTTTTGTGCCTGAAGCTCTCTATGTAAGATTGTGGTGAAATCCTTATTCATTATGTTCATCTGTTGCTTCCTCTACTTTGTGCAGTACTGTGGCCCACTGCAATGCTCCCTACCTTGAGCAAGGTGTGTATTGTATGTGTTAGACAAGGCTGGTAAGTAGTTAGGACTAGAGGACACATTATCTCTCTAAAAAAAAAACAAGGAGTCCGGTGGCACCTTAAAGACTAACAGATTTATTTGGGCATAAGCTTTTGTGGGTAAAAACCCACTTCTTCAGATGCATGGAGTGAAAATTACAGATGCAGGCATTATATAATGACATGTGAAGAGAAGGGAGTTACCTCACAAGTGGAGAACCAGTGTTGACAGGGCCAATTCAATCAGGGTGGATGTAGTCCACTCCCAATAATAGATGAGGAGGTGTCAATTCCAGGAGAGGCAAAGCTGCTTTTGTAATGAGCCAGCCACTCCCAGTCCCCATTCAAGCCCAAATTAATGGTGTTAAATTTGCAAATGAAGTTTAGTTCTTGCAGTTTCTCTTTGAAGTCTGTTTCTGAAGTTTTTTTGTTCAAGAATAGTTACTTTTAAATCTGTTATAGAATGTCCAGGGAGATTGAATTGTTCTTCTACTGGCTTTTGTATGTTTCCATTCCTGATGTCTGATTTGTGTCCATTTATTCTTTTACGTAGGAACTGTCCGGTTTGGCCAATGTACATGGCAGAGGGGCATTGCTGGCACATATAACATTAGTAGACGTGCAGGTGAATGAGCTCTTGATGGTGTGGCTGATATGGTTGGGTCCTTTGATGGTGCTGCTAGAGTAGATATGGGGACAGAATAGGCAATGAGGTTTGCTACAGGGATTGGTTCCTGGGTTGGTGTTTCTGTGGTGTGGTGTGTAGTTGCTGGTGAGTATTTGCTTCAGGTTGGGGGGTTGTCTGTAAGGGAGGACTGGCCAGCCTTCTGAGGTCTGTGAGAGTGAGGGATCGTTTTCCATGATAGGTTGTATATCGTTGATAATGCTCTGGAGAGGTTTTAGCTGGGGGCTGTACGTGATGGCCAGTGGTGTTCTGTTATTTTCCTTGTTCGGCCCGTCCTGTAGTAGGTGATTTCTGGGTACCCATCTCGATCTGTCAATCTGTTTCCTCACTTCCCCAGGTAGGTATTGTAGTTTTAAGAATGCCTGATAAAGATCTTGTAAATCTTTGTCTCTGTCTGAGGGATTAGAGCAAATTCGGTTGTTTCTTAGAGCTTGGCTGTAGACAATGGATCGTGTGATGTATGCTGGATGGAAGATGGAGGCATGTAGGTAAGTATAGCGGTCAGTAGGTTTCTGGTATAAGGTGGTGTTTATGTGACCATCACTTATTTGCACTGTAGTATCCAGGAAGTGGATCTCTTGTGTGGACTGGTCCAGGCTAAGTTTGATGGGGGGGTGGAAATTGTTGAAATCCAGGTGGAATTCTTGAAGGGCCTCCTTTCGGTGGGTCCGTATGATGAAGATGTCATCAATGTAGCACAAGTAGAGGAGGGGCACTAGGGGACGAAAGCTGAGGAAGCGTTGTTCTAAGTCAGCCATAAAAATGTTGGCATACTGTGGGGCCATGCGGGTACCCATAGCAGTACCACTGACTTGAAGGTATAAGTTGTCCCCAAATCTGAAATGGTTGTGGGTGAGGACAAAGTCACAAAGCTCAGCCACTGGTGTGATGTGGCCTCATTAGGGATACTGTTCCTGACAGCTTGTAGTCCATCCTCATGTGGAATGTTGGTGTAAAGCACTTCTACATCCATGGTGGCCAGGATGGTGTTTTCAGGAAGAATACCAATGCATTGTAGTTCCCTCAGGAAGTCAGTGGTGTCTCGAAGATAGCTGGGAGTGCTGGTAGTGTAGGGTCTGAGGAGAGAGTCCAAATAGCCAGATAATCCTGCTGTAAGAGTGCCAATGCCTGAGATGATGGGGCGTCCAGGGTTTCCAGGTTTATGGATCTTGGGTAGCAGATAGAATATCCCTGGTCGGGGCTCTAGGGGTGTGTCCGTGTAGATTTGCTCCCATGCTGTAGCAGGGAGTTTCTTGAGCAGATGGTGTAGTTTCTTTTGGTACTCCTCAGTGGGATCAGAGGATAGTGGCCTGTGGAATGTGGTGTTGGAGAGTTGTCTGGCAGCCTCCTGTTCATAATCCGACCTGTTCATGATGACTACAGCACCTCCTTTGTCAGCCCCTTTGATTATAATGTCAGAGTTGTTCTGAGGCTGTGGATGGCATTGCATTCTGTATGGCTGAGGTTATGGGGCAAGTGATGCTGTTTGTTCACAATTTCAGCCTGTGCATGTCTGTGGAAGCACTCTATGTAGAGGTCCAGTCTGTCATTTTGACCATCAGGAGGAGTACACGCAGAGTTCTTCTTCTTGTAGTGTTGGTAGGAGGGTTCCTGTGGGTCAGTGCACTGTTCAGTGGTGTGTTGAAAATATTCCTTGAGTCGGAGACAACGAAAGTAGGCTTCCAGATCACCGCAGAACTGTATCTTGTTCGTGGGGATGGTGGGGCAGAAAGAGAGTCCCCGAGATAGGACAGACTTTTCTGCTGGGCTAAGTGTGTGTTGGATAGATTAACAATACGGTTAGGTGTGTTGAGGGTACCACTCTTGTAGCCCCCTGTAGCATGTAGGAGTTTAGATAGTTTACTGTCCTTTTTCCTCTGTAGAGAAGTGAAGTGTGCATTGTAAATGGCTTGTCTCATTTTCGTAAAGTCCAGCCACGTGGAAGTTTGTGTGGAAGGTTGGTTTTGTATGAGAGTCTCCAGTTCTGAGAGCTCATTCTTGATCTTCTCCTGTCTGCTGTACAGGATGCTGATCAGGTGGTTCCTCAGTTTCTTTGAGAGTGTGTGGCACAGTCTCTCACCATAGTAGTGTAGTAGGTCGATTGCAATGGATTTTTTACCTTCAGTCCATTTGGTATGATGTCCATCTGTTTGCATTTGTAGAGGAAGATGATGTCTGTCTGTATCTGTGCGAGTTTTTTGTTGAGGTTGATGGATTTCAACTCCACATGGCTAAATTTAGTGCCTTGCATGGTGTCAAGTATCAGGAGGTAGCCGTGTTAGTCTGTATCCATAAAAGCAACAAGGAGTCCGGTGGCAACTTAAAGACTAACAGATTTATTTGGGCATAAGCTTTCATGGGTAAAAAACCTCACTTCTTCAGATGCATGGAGTGAAAATTACAGATACAGGCTTTATATAATGACACATGAAGAAAAGGGAGTTACCTCACAAGTGTAGAACCAGTGTTGACAGGGCCAATTAAATCAGGGTGGATGTAGTCCACTCCCAATAATAGATGAGGAGGTGTCAATTCCAGGAGAGGCCCTAGTTTCATATATTAAGTATCAAACAAAACTGTACACTGCAGCATAAGGTGGCTTATGCTGGATGCATGAAGTGTGCTTCCTGTAGGCTGGTGATGACTGGGATGTCTAGGAGGGGTTCATGGATGTTGGGAGAAGATTTGATTTTAAAAAACACGAGGAAAGTGAATAGGAATGATTTTGATGCACTGCTCAGAAACAGTTTCCTGTGTAAACTGTGGGGAAAGAGAACAAATTTCAAGGGGTAAGGCTTGTGTGATATATATAGACAAATATATACAGCTTTCCAAACAGCCTCATTCTGACATTTTTAGGACCATATTTTCAAAACAGCTCAGCATCCGGCAGCTCTTCTTAAGAGCACCACAACCTGCTTGGTGGTTAGCATTTCTGAAAATCTGGCCAATTCATTAAGTGCTGTAATGGAAACTGAGTTTATTTGAAAATCCAGCCCCAATTGTGGTGATTGTGACCACTTTTGAAAATCTGTTCCTTAAGATTGATGTCACTGAATTACATAAAAGTTTTAAACCCAGAAATATTCTACCTCTTAACAAAATCCTTCAGTGAAAGCCGTTGACTCATAAAGAGGGCACACAATTACTCTCAACTGTAGGGATGTTCCTCTTAGCATATTGAGTGAATAAGAGGGTCTCACATTTCTATTCTGTTATGAAACAAACCAACTCTAGGTTAGATGCATTTGCCTTCCTGTGGTCATTTGGTTCTATAGAGAGTGACTTCAGATGACTTCTGTATTAAGGAAAGTAGATCAAAGTTAGAGGTCTTTAACTAGAGTTGTACAGGAAGCTATGGCAAAGTGAATATCTCCACAAAACGCTTAGCAAAACGAAAGAGAAAATGGGACAGAGGAAAACTGCCGACTCTACTAACATCTGCTGCATGTGGCTCAGCAGATGCCAGTCAGGTCAACATTTAAAAAAAACAACAACAACCTTCTCCCTCTGCTGATGTGGATTTCTTCGGCAATATGCCAGGAAGCTAGTTATGATGCTTGTGGAAAATAATCCTATAGTGAGAAGTCTTGATTTTTATAGCAACTTTACTGGTACATTATCCAGGTCCAGATTAGCCCCATAAAAGGGATAAGTGCTTATCAGTTCTTTTCCAAAAGCACAAGAGTTCTATTTTAACAATTTTGCTATTTTACCTATTTAATAATAATTGTACTTTAACTCTCCAGTAGATCTGGTTGCAAATTTTCAACAAAAATCTTTTATGATTTTTTACAAATGTTTCACCCCCATTCTCCCGCACCACCATTGTTGAACAGCTTATAGAAAGGAGAACATTTTAAAAACTTTGAAATTTCAATAAAAAATCATGAAAAAATTGACAATTTTTCAGCATTTATGATCAGCTCTATTTTGATAGTACCATTGCTATTGTTTTGCCTGAAACCAACATGACTGTGGTCACCACAGTGTTGATTTACACTAATTTATTCATTTCTGACACTCATGCTTTAAATTTCACAGGTGTATAGGGCAAGTGAGTAACATGACTGTCTGTGACTGCCCTTTGCAACAGCCAATGGGCTGCCAAGGTTTACCTCTACATAATGGCTACCTGGAATTGAGTGGAAACACATAGCGATGGCAAGAAATTGGTGTAACCTTCACAGGTGAAACACCTGGAAACGAATCATTACAACAGCATGTCCTTCTCCCATCCAGTGTGAACTCAAGAAACCACATCCCTGAAACTGTGGACTAGCTCTTCACCTGGTGTAAATAGGTTTTGGTGAAGCTATGCTGGTTTATATCAACTGAAGATCTGACTCTGCATGTCCATATGATGTAATGTTTTTGGATCATTAGAAATAGTTTGGTGCTTTTTCTAAATTGGCAGTATTGGCATCAACATTTTAGTCCGGATTCCTACATTTACTGGTGACTTCTGTACCTTACAGTAAAAACTCACCAGTTACCACAGTATTGTAGGTACTACCCTTACTTTCTATTCTAAGTACTCTTGGGGGAAATACTGTGGTTTCTCCAATACCAAAGAGTGGTAAATTTGGCTAATTACTGGCTTTTTTACTGGTAGCAGCGCAGGGTGTGAGTGTTGCACAGTTCCTCACAGTCAGTAAATCTGCCAATTTGAATGGTAGGTAATTTTGTCTAATCTATTTATCTGGGTATTTGTGTGGCTCCCATTATAGTAATATCTGAGTATCTCCCAAGTGTTTAAAATAGAATGACTGCTTGTAAGAGAAATAGCTTGATTAGTTTGTTTGTGTGAAGAACCTTTTACAGAAAGCAAAATCAGAGATGAGTTTTGCATTGGTTCTGACTGGCACAAGGTGAGGACATGTCTACACTGCCCCGCTATTTGGACGGTGTGGGTGTGAATAGCAGCGCTCACTAAAGTGCTGCGCTGTAACTCCCCTGTGTGGATGCTATGGGCATGAGCTAAAAGGTTTTTACTAGGGCTGTCAATTAATCGCAGTTAACGCATGCAATTAACTCAAAACAAATTAACATGTTATTTTTTTTTAACGAGTGTTAATTGCACACCTCTGGAGACCGGATTCAGTGGTGGCCATGCGGGGAGAGGCACCGGCTGCGGCAGCAAGCAGGAGGCAGCCGGGGACCAGTAACGCCATAATATCCAGACCAGATGCACAGATTATTGAAATGCCTCCCGACTCCCCAGAGCCGGTCTCGTGCCCCCTCCCCCATGATAATCTATTATTTGTTTTACATGAGGGGAGGAGTAAGGGAGGGAAAGGGTGCTTCGGAGCCACTGCCGCAGGACCCCACCCTCCAGGTGACTTCAGAGGTCTCTCCCCCTGTACTAATCAATAGTCACCCTGTCCTCTAGTCTGCAGGCAATTTGGGAGAGCCAGTTAAACACCTTCTGCGGGGAGAGAGGAGCCCGGCCCCCTGCCACCTGCACCATCCCCTCCCTGCTGGACAGGGCCAGCCTTAGAGGTGTCAGTGGGGCCACTGCCCAGGGTGCCATGCTCAGGGGCTCTGCTGTGTGCCTGCTGGACAGGGGTGCTCCTCTCCCACCCCCTGCTCCACTGCTGCTCCCACCTCCTCCCCCATCCCATGGAGCTGCCCCTGGCCAAGCTGCTCTGGACCGGGAACCTGCCTTCTGTCTGCTGTGCAGAGGGGTGTGAGGGGGCTAATGTTGGGATGTCTCACCCTCTCACCCGTGTACTCAGTTGCTGCTGAGCTGGGGTCAGGGAAAAGGGGGAGCCTGTCTGCTGCTGGCTCAAGAGTGACTGCTGCAGACAGCAACTGCTGCTGGCTGAAAAAGAGTTCAGGCTCCGGAGTGCTCTGCTTAAAAAGACAGCGCTCCCCCAACACACACACACACACACACACTCTTCCCCCCAACACACACATACACTTCCCCTCGCCCCAACACACACTACACTCTTCTCCCCAACACACAATTCTCCCCAATACATGCATACACTCTTCCCCCGAGCACACACTTTCCCCCCAACACATACACACTGTCTCAAACCAAACCAAAATCTGAAATGGCACCCCTGGTGATCCAGGAGTGGCCAGAGGGCTGCCGGATGGCTATGGCCTCTGGGAAGATGCAGATCCCATGTGACAGCACAAAGCCTGCCTTAAGCCTCAGGCTATGTGCCAGGCACCATGAACCGCAGCAGCAGTGCAGATGTAAGGGTGGCAATACACCACATACCATGCCCTCCTTCCTTCTGTGCTGCTGCTGGTGGCGGTGTTGCCTTCAGAGCTGGGTGCCTGGTGCTGAGCTCCAGCACCTCTTTAAATACAAATTAAGCACTGGAGGAGGCAGCAGGGCCTGGAGGTGATGTGGGTTGGGGAGCCCAGGGAGTCCGTGAGGGCTAGGGGCAATGGAAGGGTGGGGAGCCCATGGAGGCCAGGGCAATGTACACTTTGTATTCTGGCTTAAAATTAAAATCAATATATTTGAAAATGTAGAAAACATCCAAAAATATTTAAATAAATGGTATTCTATTATTGTTTAACAGTGCAATTAATCACGACTATTTTTTTAATTTCACGATTCATTTTTTTAATCATTTGACAGCCCTAGCTCTTACATTGCATTAATGTAGCCCTGTTGGAAGAGGACTATGTTAATACAAACTAGGAACCTTTCAGTTCACACCTGCAGCATCTACATCAGGGAGTTACTGTCCAGCACTTTGGTGCATACTGCTATTCACACCCTGGTGGTCCGAACTGTGGGACAGTGTCAATGTGCCCTTAGAGCTCATTATCATATCAACCATACTGAAGTTGTTAGGAGAACCGTGCGGTAGCCACATACCACCTGGATGGGTGCTGTGACGTTGTGCAGTCTATATGGTTTTATAAAAACATAATAAGAAGTGAATATAATGTAACTGGAATAGTTTTATAAAAATATGATAAGTGAATATTATGTAACTGAAATATGCTTCATGCAAAAGGTCTCGTGTAAGGTACCATTACAAAGCTTATAATCTACTGAGCGTGATCATCCCATTTGTATAAATGTACCACTCTTGTATCTAAAACTAGAAATATGAAATATAACTCTGAGGGCCTTTTGTAATTATGTAAAGTGTGGGCCATTAATGATGGTTTGGAATCTTGATGACTCCCATTAACAAGGACCATTGTCTGCAGATGGCTGTGTTTACTTGTTAGTCTTCCTGTATATGTGTGTGCTGGCAAGTGGGCAATGAAGTCTTGCAATGACATGTGATCATGTCACCTGAACTGGAATTCATCTTTAACCTGGTGCTTTTCCAGTGTGGGGGGGAGAGGGCCTGGAAACCCAGAGGGACAAAGGGTTCCCGCCTTATGCAAAAGATATATAAAGGAATGGAAGAGAACAGAGGGGGAGAGGAGCCATCATGAAGAATCCCCTAGCTATCACCTGAGCTGCAACAAGAGCTGTACCAGGGGAAAGAATTGTGCCCAGGCCTGGAAGGTGTCCAGTCTGAGAAAAAACGTACTGAAGCATCTCTGAGGGTGAGATTATCTGTATTCAGTTTGATTAGGCATAGATTTGTGCATTTTATTTTATTTTGCTTGGTGACTTACTTTGTTCTGTCTGTTACTACTTGGAACCACTTAAATCCTACTGTCTGTATTTAATAAAATCACTTTTTATTTAGTAATTTACTCAGAGTATGTATTAATACCTGGGGAAGAAAACAACTGTGCATATCTCTCTATCAGTGTTACAGAGGGCGAACAATTTATGAGTTTGCCCTGCATAAGCTTTATGCAGGGTAAAACGGATTTATCTGGGTTTAGACCGCATTGGGAGTTGGGCATCTGAGTGCTAAAGACAAGCACACTTCTGTGAGCTGTTTTCAGGTAAACTTGCAACTTTGGGAAAGTGATTCAGACCCTGGGTCTGTGTTGGAGCAGACGGGAGTGTCTGGCTCAGCAAGACAGGGTGCTGGAGTCCTGAGCTGGCAGGGAAAACAGGAGCAGGGGTAGTCTTTGCACATCGGGTGGCAGCTCCCAAGGGGGGTTCTGTGATCCAACCCATCACAGGTGCATTGAAAGAACCTAGCTTGATAGAAGTTTGAATGTTCACTAGCCTACTGAGAAAAATAGCAACAGCTCCTGGTCAGACTTTTGATTCTGAGTTGACTCCAAGTTCAACTCTACTTGCTACGTTCTGTCTCCTAGATCCACTGTACTGCACAGACTGCTTCACACTTTGTTCTTTCTCTCCCCAGCCAGACTCAAATCTCTTGTAGTTTTCTTTATTTGGTCGGCAACTATTTCTCTTAGCCAATCAAATTTGTTAGCTAGTTGTTCCCTTTGGGATTTAGGCCCTTAAATACCTTTGAGGATCTTGGCCTTAGTGCTTTCCAGGAGTTTGATGTTGCATTTTATTTCACACCATCTCTTCAAGGGGACATAGTAGTGTGGTCTCATTTTCTTAAGTTGGCAATGATATTTCTTTCATTTATTCCTAACCACTATCTCTCCTCTATATTTTATAACTTTGTTGAACAAAGTAGCTTTTTCTTTTAGTAATCAGTCTCTAAGCATTTTCTATATTACTCTCATTTGCTAAAATTTAACTTTTTCTGAAGAAAAAAAAAAGGATGAACCAGGAAGTGACATTGTGTCATGCAACTATACACTGATCATCAACGTTATAACCTGTCATGAAAGGTGATGTGCTTTCTAAGGAATGGATTTACTTTTGCAGTACAATTATAAAGGGGCAGTTCTTTCCCTGTTGTTGCTCAACTTAAAAGGTCAGAGAGACACAAAGGGAGACAATGAACAGTTCTGTGCATATTTATGGACTTGACGTGCATGTGGTAAGTACTCTTCTGACGGCTAATTTTAAAATCCAATCAATCATCACTTAAATACATCATAGTGTATATTCACCTCACTCCTTCATTAGCATTCAGTAGCAATTAATCATCACAGCAGTAGTCCCTAGAAAGTTGAACAATCCATAAGGTACATTTACATTAAACATGAGTAAGTGAACATTTGGTCCACTTCAACCATGTCTTCTGTATTGTCAGCTCTTCAAGTAGTGAAAGACATCTATCTATTGATCATCTGCATGATTGATTGATAGACACAACGTGTCTTTTATTCCCCACTGAAGACCGTCTTTGTCAAACCAAAGGGCAGTAGTTTACAACCAAAAAAGTGTAATGATTTTCAGTTCTGAATCCCATAGTATGTTTTCTTCTGATTCAACCTGACATGAATTAGCATGGTTCTTCTGACTCATGCAGTCATCCAAACCAGGTGAATGCAATTAGCTCCAACCCAGGATCTAAAAGGCATATAAAACTAACAGTATTTTAGCTCTATTACATTTTAAGTAATAGTACTACTTAACACTTACAGAGTTCTTTACAGACCTGCAGGAAATTAACTAATCTAAGTTTAATTGAATTGGTTGTTCAGCTCTACTCATGACACAAAAATATATACTGATAATTACACTGTATACTATGTAGTGTGCAGCAGTGAAATGATATAACCAGATGTTAGTTTGGTTGCCCAGTCTTTTGTACCTACTGGAAAATACCTGTATTTCAAAACCAAGATTTATTGCTAGCCTAAGATGTATAAATTAATGTACAAGAGAATTTACTACCTTGTACTCAGTGAAGATATTAAAGTATTTGTTTTTCATAAAATAGGAAGTTGCTGAGACACTAAGAAGACATTTATTTCTCTTCTTTCATGGTGTTACAGTTAGTAGCTATTATTGGGTTGTTAATGTGATGGAATAGCCAATAACTAAGATATGTGTAAGGCTCTGTGAATAGTGAAGGGTTTATTTTTTAATGTACCTGATATAAATGCTGGTTACTACTTTATCTGTTTCAATATATCTAGCTCTGATACTTATTACTGGTGTCTCACGGCCTTTTTTAAAATTAACTGTACGTGCATAAATTGTCTCTGTCTTTCTTTGAATATGGGCTTCAGTGGTTAGGCTAGACTCATTCCTGGTGCAAATACTCAGTGCTGACCTGAACATGACACACATGAGCCTGCTAAGCCATTTCCTAGATCACCCCATGCTATCCTTAGCATCCTCTAGTAAACTGAGGTAGCACTTCCTTTTTGGAGTGCTGACCACCTGATTTTTTATGTTTTCTGCCTTCTGTCTCCCTTGCATAAAATATTTCCTTTCTGTCACAGTCAGTGTCCAAGGGCAGAAGTTGGAGAGAATCAAAATAAGTTGGAAATGAATTACTCTGCACACATTAAGTAGTGATCTCATTACAACTTTAGAGCTAGTGAGGGGGAAGGACATGGTCAGCATCTTCTTCCTTGCACAGTAAGAGAGCAGAATTCCAAGTAGAACTGGACAGAGAAAGGTAATTCTGTTTCACAGAGGAGTTTGATATTTCAAAATTTGGTTTCATTCTGATTCACAATGAAAACCAAACATTTCAAAATTCTCTGTTAAAGGGATCGGGGTCTTGGTTCTGGTACAATGTGCCTGCCAGGGTACCCCAGAGATGCAGACCCTGGAGGCTCTGGAGTCCCCAACTCCACGGCGGTCTGGCAGTCAAACTGCCAAGAAGCCAAGGGGGTGAGCTGGCAGGAAACCTGCCTGGCAGGCAGGGTTCATGTGGATCCATGTCTGTGTTCCATCAGACCTTCTTCAAAATTGATCTGTCTTCGCAAAATGTTTACATTTTGACAAATCAGAAATTTCTGATGGGAAAAAAATATTTCACTGGAATTTTTTTGACCATCTCTAATTCCAACCTAGGCTAGAAAGAACTATGGGACTGGCAACCACGCAAACTGGCCCTGTGGAGCATGGTCTGCCAGTAGCATTAACGAACATTAAAAGAAAGTGCTCCCCATCATGTGTTTTAACCATCTGCTCTTAGAGATCATGCCCTGCTTTATTGGAATGACTCTGGACCAAACACACAGCCAAACAATGCACCACTCCATTGTCTGTCTACCAGCAGAATGGCTCTTACACAGTAAGGGCAGCATTTTGCCCGTAGATTTTATTTATATTCACAAAATGCTTCTCTGAACCCCATTTGTTACATGATACTTTGATTCAACTTTTCCTCCATTTTCAATACTGCATTTTCTTTCTTTCTTTCTTTCTTTCTTTCTTTCTTTCTTTCTTTCTTTCTTTCTTTCTTTCTTCATGGAAAATTGTTCAATCAAATCACCATTTTGCAGAGGGGAAATCATGGGGTGAATTTTTATTTTTAAACTCCTTTTCTCTTTGTAGGAAATTTCAATGAATCATTTTACAACATGATGATAGTCAGTGCAACCAGACGAGCTTTCATTTAAGACGATTAGACAATCACAAACATAAGGTGCTGCTGAATTTCTCAACCCTACGGGCAACAGAAATGGCAGAGCAGATTTCTGGGAAATTTTACACATTGGTACATAAACAGTCTGTCAAGAAATCACACCCTTCAGACGTCTGCCTCTTGACAGTCTTCAAGACATAAAAAAAATTCATAAATGTGATTTGTAATTGCAACATTTACTAGCCTTAAAATACAGAGACTGTCATCACTATACAAATCCAGGAATGTCAAATGAAAATTATTGAAGTCTGAAGTGCTAGTAATGCAAAGTGGCCTGAAGTGCTAGTAATGCAAAGTGGCCTATAGTGCTATACATTATCCAAAGGACTGTACACTCCTTGGGTCAAAGACCTGTTTTATGTTAGCCCACATCAGCATGGCACTGGGCACTCTAACAGTGCAATAGAAATAATAAAAAGGAAAAGCAATAATAAAAAGCATGCAGTACACACAAAGTAAAAGAGGACTGGAAGTTTGTGGAGCTTAGACATGGATTATTGAAAGCATTGATGGAGTGATAAGTGTGAAGAAACTGGAGTGAGGAATGAGAAGGCCAGTGGGCAGGCACAAAGAAAGATGGAGGTGGAGACCCAACCTTATTAAATGGGTGGACCGGCAATGGGATCCATCACACTTAATCTCTGGGTCACCAGGTCAGGTTGGCAGTGTCCAAAAGCTGCTAACATCTGATGGCTGTTCTGTGATTTAGCTCTTCCCAGTGGACAGGTAACTACAATGCAAAACCTGCTCCAACAATTACCACTCTTGTTGGCTACAGGAGGCCATGGACTGGATGACCATGGAGTCAGATCTACACATTCACATCTGGGAACAGTATGTCCAAGCTGAGGCATGGTGAGGTGGATGGTATATCCAAATAGTCTGCCCATAGTAGTCTTGAGATAAATGTATCCATGGATGAATACTAACCTTCAGAAGCCAGTACTATAAATTTAATACCTTTCTGGTCATTAAATTCACTCTTTTAAAAAGTATCAAAGGAAATGAAAGCAAAATGAGATGGTTAAAAAGCCAAGTAGTGGATCAAAGCATAAGAGGCCAAGTCCTGTGGGGAGAGAGGAAGGAATGTGTGTGTGATAATTCAGGTGGCTAGGAAGATAATTAGAATAGGGTAAAATGGGATAAGCTGGGGAACGAAAACTGTAAAGAATTGAATGGGAATGACAGAGAAAAGAGATTTAAGGGAAAATCTTAGTCTTAACAGAAAACAATTAAATATAAAAATATTAGAAGGCAAAACCAGTGGGGGAAATAAACCCACCTCCACTTAAAGGGAGAAAATTTCCCTGACTAAAAAGAGCTATTTCAGTTTTTCTGCCTTGGCAAGTGTTTCTCAATCTCCTCGGAGGGGATAGCTATTGAATTTGTGATGTGAAGATTTGTATGGAAGACATGATTAAGTGGAATGAAACAGCAAATGAGTAAAAATTATATGCCATTGTAAACATTACACCTCTTCAGTTTTCTTATTCTTTTTGGAATTTCATCTCTTTCTTCCTGGCACAGGCTTTAGAGTTTCACATGATTTGGTATTAAACTTTGAGACTTGTTTCACTTTCTAAACTTTTGTTTCCCTTGGCTTCCTTCCAAATACTTTATTCTTCTTTCTTCCTAATCCAGTTCTCACAGCTCTAACTTTCTGTGATACAGTTTGGTTTTAGCCAAACTTTCTGTTGGCATTTTCTCCGTATATTATTAGCCCTTCCCTGTGTCTTCTTGAACTCTTGGTATTCTTTTTCTCTGCTGTTGTCCATTTGATCAAAATACACTATTCAGGAATTTACCACAGATGGAGAGAGGGGAAAAACACAGCACACATTCTTCTTTGCAAGATTTCCAAAAAGACCACCCCCCAACCCAAGGTTTGGCTTCAGAATGCCTCAAAGCTTTGTGAACCCACAGATTTATATGTTCTCCTGCATAAAGCTCTGTGAGTTTCTAAACAAGAGAGGTCCCTAGCAGCTAGCTCCCTAAGGCTCTGTCAAAGTAACAACTCTCTTACATAAATATTTTTCAGCTCTAACCCTTTCCATGTGGCTTGTACAACAATAAATTCTCTCTCTTCCTAAAGGGGCTGGAGGTGATAGAGGACAAGGATGAGTCTTTTAGTCATAAAATATGACTGTTACTCTTTTATAAATGTCAGGGAATGTTGTACAAATACTGGGGGTGGAAGGAAGAGCACACATTATAGCAGCAGGGGGTCGTGTGCGAGGAAAAGCAAAGATTACATGTAGATAGAAGGATAAATATCTCCTACCTAGTAAATAAGGAATTTCTGTAAGTAATTTGTCTGATTGGCAAACTACAGTAGAAAAATATTGTGTATATATAGGATAGTGAATGTAGATGGTTATTGGTAGCACTACTTCAGGGCTATAATTAAACAAAAATAAAAGGGAGTCTATATATCTATACATATCTTAATCTACACAATAAGATTCCAGTATTGTCACTCTGTGTGTCCCTCTGAAGTCTAGAATATCTATTGAGTTAGTGTGAAGTGAAGGAAACAACTACAAGCATGGCTGAGAGCTCTTTTGTTCAGATGTCAGCAGACTGAATCGTCACTGGAATTTGTAGTCTGTTACCATTCAATTTTTAATTTCTCAATCAATTTGCCTTTGTGAAATATACCTATGCATTGTATAGCTACAGTAAGGTATTTAACTATATCATACCAAAAGTCCTAGACCATTGTGACCATCTTTATTCTACAATTAATTTGCATGCAACAATTTCCTTGATTGTTTGAGGGAGACTGCACAGATGGTGGATTATTTTCAAAACCATGCATACAACAACACAACCAGCAAACATAATAAATGCAAACACACATAGCACCTCACCACAGCACACACACCCTCATTCACCACACACACAAATCAACCTTTTAACCTTGCAATAAAAACTAACACTAATTCTAGAAATATCTTTATACTACAAGCAAACAAAGGCTTCAGGTGGGGAAGGAGGGTATAATGAAGTAAACTCCCACTCATCTGTTAAAAGGGCCCTGCCTTCCTTCTTGGTGGTCAAGTGAGACTAGTCACAGGAATCAGATGTGGAAGCAGCAGAAGGAACAAGTGCCTGGCTGAGGAAGTTCTTTGGCTCCCAGTCTTCCTGCCTTCAGCTGGAACAACAGCTGCACTTGAGGGGAGACGACAATGTGTCCCTAGCCTCCTTTTCTACATGAAGATGACTCCTCATCAGTTCTGCCCCCAGCAAAGTGGGAGGAGAAGAAAGACACATTTTGCTGCCAGCTCTAAGGGAAGATGAGAAGGAGAGTCATCATATTGCCTCTCCATCCCTACAACTTCCTCTTTCACTCCAGCTTGAAAAAAATGCCAGGAACTACCAACTGACCCTGTCAGCTCCCCTCCCCCTGTGCACTGGAGAGGTAAAGGGAAGAATATGGGGTCAGATGGAAGTGAGTGGGAAGACTGGGGGAGATGAAGGGGGAAATGGAACTGAGAGGAAAAAGATGAACCAGAAGAGAGATTTAGACAGAGAAAAGGGGAAAAGTAGTTAATCATAGGGGAAAACTCAAAGGCAAAGAAAATGAGGCAGAGGAAGTAAATCAAAAAAGTGGAAGTGAAGAAAGGAAAGTAGGAAGAACGCACAGAAAGTCAAAGCAGTTTTGCAGTGTTATATAAGAAGTCTGGTGCCAAATTATTGCAATAAGTCACCACATCATTTTTGATCCAAGGCCATGACTGGTTGTACATGGAGGGGAAGGCAGGCTTGCAAAGTGAAAAGAAAAAGAGAAGTGATATGAGCAGCGATATGCATGCAGGGTATTTGCAGACAGGAGAGGAGAGAAACTGCTCTGGTTTTGTGCTCTGGAATGAATTGACTTTGTTGGCCATGGCACATGTTTGTTGATTCTTTAATTGAATAGAACTTCCTTTTGGCAAGTTATAGCTGCATATAGAGAAACTTCCATTATTTATTTTTTGCATATAGAGAAACTTCCATTATTTATTTTTTGCATAAAGTCTAAATATCTTCTAAAAATGTAGGAAATTACCTTGAGTTTCCAAAATGTGCCAGTGGACGGTCCCACCCCTTTCGTATTGATTTGTTTTTATTTACACTAATACAGATTCTGTATCGTGGTCAACTCGATCGATGGAATGTATAGGCGTGGGGGATGCGGTCACCAAGGCTGCATACCTCCACGGCTACACAGCCTTTTGCTTGAAAAATATGAACATATAGCATTAGAGTTGATGGCTCAAACCTGCAGCATTCAGGAAATGCAGTGTTAAAGTTCAAAGCCCACACTTTAAAATTTTGCCTGTTGTGAAGAGGCTTTCTGTCCTTACTTTGCTTGCTGATATGCATTTATTTGCTGGAGATGGATGAGCCATCCATTGTGATATTTTGTTATGAAAACTGAACTGTTAGGGAGCCATAGAGCATTTGATGGGTGTCTGTTAAGGTTCTTAAAATCAAAACAAAATTAATTAGTTCATCTTTAAATTTAAAGCCTTAAAACGGTGTCTCTTTTTATTGGTATACATTATTTAGTTCCAACTGTAATATAATGCAAACCAGAATCCCGCTCCCACACTGCCCCTCACGCTTGGATGGTGTTCACCACAAAGCTATTTCATTGTCTGCCTTCCAAACCCTCCTCAAAATTCTCCTTTGCCATGAGGCCTATAAAAGCTTGACAGCAGCCAGGCCTCTGGTGGGCTGAGACCACTGCCTATCATGCTGACCGGTACTGGCTCATTGTTTCCTTGCATTCCCCACAGGGGCTGTATCCACCTGTTGCCTCTTGTCTTATGTTTAGATTGTCAATTCTTCGGGGCAGGGGCTGACTTTTTTTTTTTTTGTTCTGTTTGTATAGCACTATAGGGTCCTGGTCCATGACTAGGGTTCCTAGGCAGTACAGTAATACAAATAATAATTAATAACAATAATTAATAATTAATTGTTAATAATTAATCAGTCCTGCCTTTAATAGTCCAGGAATGTTCAGTTCCTATCTCTTATTTATTAGTATGTCTTTATAGTGTACCAGTGCTATTCTCTAAGTGTCCTTGTCATAGCTTACAAATGCATCAGAAATAATATTTGAAAGTGGAGCAGTATAATTCAATACAATCCATTACCAGTGTGACAATTTTGAGTGTTTGTCTGTTCAATTTATGAATTCTGGTTGATATTATGAAGTTGTATCATGAAGTTGTAGTTTCATAGTGTAGAAGCTGCACAAGGTGACAGTGCTGCTTAGTGGTCAGGCGGTGGTTGGCAGGAGGTCTCCCCTTGAAGCACAGGGCTGTCCTTTAGTGCCCCCACCACAAGGGTTTCCAGTCCCCCACTTTAGCACAGGGGCTTTGAGGGCTGGACCCTTGAACAGTCATGGTCTTTTCCAGCTAGCCTCTCACTTCTTGTTGTAGTGTTCTCTCGGGGTTGGTAGGAGAGCCTGGGCCTGCTCTCTACACTGGGCTTTGGTCCAGAGCCCAATGGTGGGCAGCTACACTCAACACCTTGGGGTGCTAAGCCGCTGGCCCCAGGACCACTTTCTAGCCCAGTCTCTTGTAGCTTACCAGAGTAAATCACTCCAGTCTAGTCTGTGACCAACACACTGCGTCCCCTGCTTCTCCTTTGTGGGTTTGCATAGTTTGTGTTGTCAGACCTCAGGCAGTGAGCTCCTGGGCAGTATTTTCCCCACAGCAGCCATCTGCTCCCTTCCACTGTCTCCCTCTGAACTGCCCTCCTCCAGCTTGTGCATGCTTTGTAGGTGTGTCTGGGTGGGGCTGCCTGGACCCCGACCTGTTCTTTAACCCCTGGCTTTCCAGCATGGGATTTGTATACCCCATCAGACATGGAAACCCTCTCTATGTGCATCGATCAGATCCTACCAGCCTGAAAGCATGTCTCCCCCGATTAGACACAATGGGATATACTTAACATTAGCAACAGTGTCTTGAATGGACAATAGCGATGCTAAGTGTATTTGCTCAAGCTGGGAACAGACACTACCTCCCAGGAGCAGGCCCTCTCAGAGGTCCAGAGAGGCCCGCACCACTTCCAGCTTTTGAGGCCCCTAGCCATAATAATAATAATAATAATAATAAAAAAAAACGATACATGAAAACAAAATAAGGCACCAAAAAAAGTGAGACATAATTTGTATATTTTTTATTTAACAAATGCTTTTTAGCCTTTTTCTGTGCAAATGCACTAATTATTGGGGGAAAATCTAGCTTTTGTGCAAAGTCACAGTTGATATTAAGCATGGCGAGCCCATTCAAACGCTCTTGTCCCATAGTTGAACGGTAATAGTTCTTTACCTGCTTCAGCACATTGAAGGTGCGTTCACCTGAAGCCACTGATGCAAGTAAACTGACAAAACTACGCAATGCAATTGTGATATTAGGAAACATCCCAGAGAGTCCAAGTTCAAGTATTTCTTGAAACAATTCCTTTGGCTTGCAATCCAATGTAAAGATCGTGGAATATATTCATTTGAGGAAGATGACCTCATCACTGAGATCTTTTGAGATTTCTTTGTTGTACTGTTGCTGAAATTGTTCAGCTGCAGAAAGTAAATCTTCATTACTCAGTCTGTTGAACTGCCAAAGAAACCCCAAAAGGGTACAGATTAGTCACAGTGATTCAAATCGATGTGTAAGATCTGATTGAATACAGTCAATGATGACAAGGAAGACATTGACCCTATAATGCTGCTCAGCATCAGATTCAGTAGGAAAGTTGTGATTGGTGGAGAACACAGATGACATGCCAATATTCTGTGCTACTAATTTGGACTCAGTCAGGATCGCATTGTGGTGACGACGCAGGAAAGGAAACAGAACGCCAGGTCTGTGGTAGCTAGAGAGCTTTACAAGCCTCTTGCAAAAAGCCTCCCAGGAAAACTTTCCTGGGGTTTTTATTTCTCTCCTTACTTTTTTTACAACTCTTCTTAGTGGTTACATTCTTGCGCATAGAAGAGCCAGGCAGTATACATGCACATAAGATAACGAACCCATCTCTTGAGCGCGTGAACACCAGCTGCGAGGGTACAATCAAATCAGCCAAATAAGTTTCCCAAACACAAACACTGGATTGAAGGTCACTCCTGCCTCGTAGCCATGGGAGCAGTTTGCCGCGCCCGTGGGCTGGCGATTCGGGAGCTATGCATCCCTACATCGCATCCCATTGTTCACGAATCTGTTGAATGTCATTGATAAGACTTTCAATGTTATCCCTTTCAACATCCAGTATAGCATTGAGTGCAGGGCCAGCGCTTCCATTTAGGCGACCTAGGCGGTTGCCTAGGGTGCCAGGATTTGGGGGGGCGGCAATTCGGCGGTGGGGGGTCCTTCCGCGCTCCGGGTCTTTGGCGGCAATTCTGCGGTAGGTCCCACCATTTGGAAGAGTTTTTGTCAACAGACGAGTAGGGAAAGCATGATTATCAGCATCTTGTGGAATGTTACTTGGAATTTCAAAGCAACTAATTTGAAGAAAAGATTGCATTTGGGCAGCATTGCTCTTGTCAATAATTCCAGGGTCAGTCACAGTCAAACCTGTAGTACTCATGAATTGCTCTTGCTGCGTAAGATCTACATCTTCCTGTTGCTGTTGAGTTTCTTGTTCGTACACAGGATCTTCTGCTGCATCTGTTACTGTTGGCACATCTCCTTCTTGACTACTGTCCTCATGTTCAGGTTTTGGCATTGAAATATCACCTGTTGCAGTTGCGGAGTTTTTTTATCTGTAGCATCGTTTGTTGGGTAAGGTGTGTTTTCCAGTTGTTTGAGAAATGAAGTTATTGGCTTTGAGCTCTTAGCTGCTGCTTCACTCAGTTGATTTCGCCGTCTTTTGCTTGCACCACTTTCAAATCTCCTCTTCATCGTGATCTATCTGGTCAATATGTAGCCTATCCACACTTGAAATATTCTGCTGTAAATAAGTAGCTTATCTACACTTGAAATCTTCTACTGTAAACATGTACACAAATGCTGAATGGTATACAAATACTGAAAAGACTTAAAATGAAGGAAAACTAATTAAGAACACAAAATGAAACAGTCAGACAGGTTATTATCCTTATCACTGAATCAAAACTCAAGCACACAAGGTATAATATAACAGGCTGAGCTGAAGACAAAGGGATGACACATATATAGTAATCACAGACACGGATACAGACAGAGGGATAATGTCCAAAAATTTCAAATGTGTGTCCTCACAAAACTCACTGTACAAGATTGTCCTCACAAATTTTCACCTTGAACCTGGGCTCTAGCCTACGAAAGCCTATGATGATGGCCAAGAAACCAAGCTAGGGCTCAACCAACCAACCAGTCACCTCTTTTAGCTACCATAGGAAGATAATAATCAGGAATTCTCACACATAAATAATTCCTTAGTCAACTAGATGTAAAACTATAAAGACACTAAAATATAACAATTCTCTACCTTTCAACGTGCACTTAATCCAGCACCAGCCACTAGTAGTGGTTTGTTTATATAATCAGCTGATCTGAGAGGACACGTTCATCATGGTCTAATCTTGTGCCATCAGAACCAATATATTTTTATTAATATTTGTGAACATTTTAAACTCTTTAATATGACAAAATCTATATTAGTTAACAAAAAAATTGTCTTTTACCAAATCACATCTCTTATTTGCTTACATTTACAGCTCTAAGCGAAGAGAGTGTGTCACATTTTGATCCGATAGGGATGTGCATAAAAACAAGTTGCGAAACTTATCAAATGCCAAAAAATTAACAAGTGTCTAAATTTGAGGCCCCCTTTGAGCTTGAGGCCCAGGCCAAATGGCCCTCCTGGTCCCCTCTCTGATTGGCCCTGCCCAGGAGCTGGGGAAAAGACTCCATGAGGGAGAAGCATCCTGGTATGTAGCAGCCACATGAGGCAAGAGACCCTGCCTGCTTGCCAGGACTCTGGAGGGAAGGGTGAGCTAGTGAGGGCTATTGTGATTAGGACATTTATTTTTTGTATGATCTATACTCTCTTGAGCCTTTAATTACACTGCTCTACAGCCAAAATGCTTCTGAAATAAATGTAGTCAAACTTTACTAATTCTGGGTTACTGAGAACAAAAATGATGCTTAAAATTGTTGATTGGCTCTAGTTTTCAATATATGCTATTGGGTCAGTATATACGATCCTTGACTTGGGAATGGCGGAGGATAAGTGAGTTATAAAGGGAAGGGATTTCAATTTAAACCAGAAATGACTAAAATACATCATTGACTGGATCTATGAATAAATCTATGACTGGGTTTGGCCAGTACTTGCTTTTTAGGCAAAACAATGAATGATGCAATCTGAAGCTGGTATTGCATCATACATGATATAAATTGCATCATGTTATTCCTAGAAGTCATGGATGATGCAATCATAACAAAGCTTACCTCACTCTGCTGAACAAATTGCCCTATATCAGCTCTAGAAATCATACAGTGTCGTGCTCTCTTATTTGTCAGTGTTTGATTTTGCAAAGGGACACATTTCTGTTTAGCCAAAGTGAGCAGAGATGCCTTGTACTTGTGTGAACAGTGCAGATAACTTCTGCTATGTTTGTGGTGAAGTGACTTTTGCATCACAAAAGCGCAGTATAACCACTATGGTTAAGAAAGCCTATCACCTTTATTTTGGCTGCAAAATTGGAGATCAGGACAAGAGATGGGCCCCACACATATGCTGCAACACTTGTGCAACAAATCTTCGCCAGTGGTTGAACAGGAAAAGGAAATTATGCCTTTTGCAGTGCCAATGATTTGGAGAGAGCCAACAGATCATACCAGCAATTGTTACTTCTGCATGATGCCTCCAGTTGGGAAAGGTGTGTCAAAGAAGAAAAAGTGGACTGTGCATAATCCAAACATTCCATCAGCTATACGCCCAGTACCCAACAGAGAAGGACTGCTGGTTCCTGATGCACCAGAATCATTCTCACTTGAGTCAGACGAGGAAGAGGAAGAAACTTCTGGTCCTGAACCATCAATGTCACAGGACTGACATTTTCTCCCATCCTCCTCCTCTGAACCACACCTCATAACACAAGGTGAACTGAATGACCCTGTTAGGGATTTGGAACTACCCAAGAGTAAGGCAGAGCTGTTGGGCTCCAGACAACAGCAGTGGAATCTCCTGGCAGGTGATGTTAGGGTTTCCATGTTCCGTGACCATCAAAAGGATCTTGTCCCATTCTTCTTCATGGAAGGTGATCTTGTAGCCTGCAACAACATCGATGGTGTGATGGCAGCCCTCAACATCGTTCACGATCCAGATGAGTGGAGACTGTTCATTGATTCATTGAAGACGAGTCTTAAAGCTGTTTTACTGCATAATGGCAATGTTTTGCCATCAATTCCAGTTGGTCATGCAGTCCATATGAAGGAAACCTATGACAACATGAAACAACTTTTGAGGTGCATAAACTATGACCAACATCAGTGGCAGCTTTGTGGCGATTTGAAGGTTGTTGCTCTCTTGCTTGGTCTGCAGACTGGATACACAAAGTACTGCTGTTTTCTCTGCGAATGGGATAGTCGTGCAAGAGAGTCCCACTACATCAAGAAAGATTGGCCACTCCGACAGTCATTGGAGCCTGGGAGGAAAAGTATTCAGCATCTACCACTTGTTGAATCAAGGAAGATTTTGTTACTACCCTTACACATCAAGCTGGGTCTGATGAAGAACTTTGTCAAGGCCATTGACAAAACACAAGCAGCTTTCAAGTACCTCCGTGGAAAATTTCCAAGGTTAAGTGAAGCTAAGATAAAGGAAGGTGTCTTTGTTGGTCCTCAGATTCGTGAACTTCTTCGAGATGATGCATTTGACCATGCACTGCGTGGCAAGGAAAAGACGGTATGGAAAGCCTTCCAGTTAGTGGCAATAAATTTTCTTGGAAACAACAAGGCAGATAACTACAGGTAATGTTGGTGGAAAACCTCCTCAAGGCATACAAAAGCCTTGATTGCAACATGTCACTAAAGATACATTTTTTGCACTCTCATCTAGATTTTTTTCCACCGAACTGCGGAGCAGTGAGTGACGAGCACGGCGAGCGATTTCACCAGGACATTGCAACAATGGAGAAACGCTATCAGGGCAAATGGAGCCCATCAACGCTTGCAGACTATTGCTCGACAGTGACAAGAGATGCTCCATTTAATGAATACAAGAGACAAGCCAAGAAGCGCCGAGTAGACACTGAATAGGACTAAACTATGTACATAATAGTTTTTTGCCTTTTGTTTCATAATAAATTTTATTTATATAACCCTTTTGCTGATTTTTAAAGTGTTACATAAACAGGACAGGTGAAATATTATCATGTAAAGCAACCATAAACACATGAAAAGACCTAGGTTTACAATTTATGATTAAAACTCTACTATCTACACAATATACATAGACATAAAATGTAAAAACTTAAATATCTTAGAACCGGTAGCCAATCAGTTGTTTTAATTGTCATATTTGAATTCAGCACATCAAAATACATAATAAATAGCACATTTTATCTCTGAAGCAGACGACTTCTCAAAAATTGTAGACCAGTGTTATAAAAGAGCAATGGTGTCAAAATCTGAGCAACATGCCTGGGTGTGTTTATAGGCTTCTCAATTGCCACATGCCTCCTGAGAGACTTAACTGGCAACCAGAAAACTCTGCTCTTTCAGCGAGATCATAGAATATCAGGGTCGGAAGGGACCTCAGGAGGTCATCTAGTCCAACCCCCTGCTCAAAGCGGGACCAATCCCTCACTAAATCCCCAAATGGCCCCCTCAAGGATTGAACTTACAACCCTGGGTTTAGCAGGCCAATCCTCAAACCACTGAGCTATACCTCCCCCCAATTCAGGAACTGCTTGTGTTTAAGCTACTGGGGTTTCTGGGGGTGGGGGAGTGGAATCAGTGCTGGTCTTGGGGGCCTAAGGCAGATGGGCCGCAGGGCTCTATTTCCATGAGAGGGTAGGAGACAGAGTTGGTACCTAGGAAACGTGCCAGAGAAGCCAAGAGAGAAAACAATGCTGCAGCTTGCTGAGACTGAGGGAAGCTTAAAACACCCAGGAGACCAAGAATCTGGGTCCCCCAGCAACACTCTGGTAGGTGGCTGGCAGGGGATGCCCAACGGGATCCATGACAGCCAGCAAGCCAGGCAACTTAAAAATGTTGACTCGTTTCACTGCACTAGACATATGACTTTGGAACTGGCTGTTTTCATGTTATTCAAATGAGCCCTCCCTTATTGACTGATCCAGATCGGTCTGTGTAACTGACTGTTGATTTTCAAAGGCCATAGAGAAGAGTTGTTAGAGTTTGAGAAGGGGTATTTGCTCCTCTGGCTCACTGGAGGCCATGGCAGTACCATGGAAGCACACTTTACCTCTGCAACTCTAGTCTAGACCCTGATATTAGCACTGCTGGTCCCTATGGACTATGGAATCACAACTCAGAATGGTCAGGAGCACATGTATTCTATGGGACTGCTCAAATGCTAAAAGATACATGTGCACATAAGTCTTTGCAGGATCTGCACCATATCTTATTACGACAAAGTTTTAATACGCCTGTTATAAATATGTTAAAAACTAACTCAGATTACCAATAAATTACTATAAAAGTGTCAAATGATAGTTGCAATACTTTTAGAAGAATTATTACTATAAAATCATATTTTTACCATTAACCAACCTAGTTTGTTGTGGTATTTCCCTTGGGTCTGACCAGTTGATAAATAATTGATATATTTTAACATTAATTCTTAAATATATTATTTTAATTTCAACAATGTCCTGAACAATGCAATAACAATTTTAATTTCAGATATTAAATTGATGCTTAAAATGTCATGTAAAAATTGCCTACATATTTTAAACTGTTATTAAAATGACTGATAATTAGGACAGACTATAAGAAACAAATTATTAAAGATAAGCCTCTCATTAAATTTTAATTTTTGAGACATCCTTTAAAATAGATGATTTGGAAAAAAATCTCAGTGGACCTATGCTACTGAGACAAAACGTAATAATGCATATAAATATCTTCATCGTTCCACTTAATGTAACAACTCACGGACCTAGCAGATCCGTGTTGTAAATGTCATCAGAGACTGAAGACCATTCTAAAACTGGGAGGGGGAGACTGCATCAATGATTCTTAATGATGTTCTATCTCTGATAAAGAGGAGCTTTTCTTATTCCTCACATACCATTTTAGAATAGCCATTAGTTACCAGCTGAAAACTATTCATGAGATTTTATTTTGGGGGTTCTACTACTTGTAAGTTTTTATGGTTATTTTCTATTTTCAATAGCTCCGGTTGAGACTTCCCTTTATCAAGTGGCTCAATTCTCAAACCAATCAAGTGCTACTTTTCTCACCAAAATGTGGGTCTGATCCTCCACCTACCGAAATCAATGGGAGTTTTGCCAGTCACTTCAATGGGAATAGGGATCTGTATTTCTAAGAGTTTTCTTAACACAATGAATTTGTTTTACTATAGGATTTTGTCCTGGTATCATGCCTATATGACCATGAAGTTGTTTCTAAATGATTTCTGATTCACACCCTTGGCCTTTCAATCTCTTGATATTGATTTAATAGAAGTATCAAAATATCAGTTATATCATCTGTTCTTGTGACCACACATTTTATATTCTTGCCATGATGAAAGCAAGAGTCATGTCCTTTAGTCAGTTCACGTTTACATTTAGAAAGACTTCTGTGACCTTCCTGCTAAGTGCATGAGTTGCTCCTTTAAGAGGAGGAATTGAGATGTTGATATTGATGTATTAATCTTTGACTCACAAGGACTGATTTCAATGGGGAGTCCTGCTTCAAAATCAATGGCATGATCTGGCTCAGAGCTTGCCCCGGAGGATCTATGCTACTCTTAGTGGACTTGAGCTTCATGAGGATAGAATATGAAGACATGTGAAGAAGCAAAGGTTTCCACTCAGGATAAGAATAACTGGCATGTATCTCACCTTAACAACTGAAAAACAGTCTAATTGGGAATAATCCAATACAAAAAGTGCTCACATACAGGCAAAAAGAGTAGATACACATTTTAGGAGAAATGACTAGTCAAATCCCAAACATTTTAGACCTGAGTGCAATATTACACATAATGGGCCCAATTTGTCTCTGGTGTAATTCCGTTAATTTCAGTTAACACCAGGTATGGCTTATACTTGTCATAATTAATGATAAACTTTTTGGAAAGAAGCCATATCTGTCAATAACATTGACACCCTATACTGAACAAACTGTATGTCACATAGAGAGAGAAAAGGAAAACTGTAAGGGTTCTGCTTATATAGGTTGGTTTGACACGATTTGTTCTTGACAAATCCATGCTGACTGTTACTTATCACCTTATTATCTTCTAGGTGTTTTCAAACTGATTGCTTAATTATTTGCTCCATTATCTTTCCGGGTACTGGAATGAAGCTGACTGGTCTGTAATTTTCTGGTTTGTCCTTATTCCCCTTTTTATAGATTGGCACTATATTTTCCCCTTTCCAGTCCTCTGGAATCTCTCTTGTCTTCCATGACTCTTCAGAGATAATTGCTAATGGCTCAGATATCTCCTCAGTCAATTCCTTGAGTATTCTAGGATGTATTTGATCAGGCCCTGGTGACTTGTCTAAGTAATTTTAACTTGTTCTTTCCCTATTTTAGCTTCTGATCCTACCTCATTTTCATTGGCATTCACTATGTGAGATGTCCAATTGCTATTAACCTTTTTGGTGAAAATTGAAACAAAAAAGTCATTTAACACTTCTGCCATTTCCTCATTTCCTGTTATTATTTTTTACACGTTCATGCCTACTAGACCCTCTAGCATCTGGCTGATTGTATGGCAAAATACTTCAGGGGCCAAACATATTCTGTAAGGCAGTCTTAAGAAGCACTGTCTGCCAAATGGTATGTTGAAAGTGAAGATCCAGGAGCTCTCAGTTTCTAAGAGGAATCTGCCAAAATCCTGCACATACATCTAATTTGCGGAATAATTTGGCTCCTACCATCTCAGACAACAGTTCACGTCTTGTGGTCAAGTGGAAGTGTTCTCTCTTTATGGTTTTTGTTCAGCTCCTTGGGACCCACTAAGGATTGAACCCAATCTGTTGGTTCTTCTATTCTGCATATGATACATTTGGAATTTTTGTGTAGTATGTACCACAGATTCTGTAGCTTCTCTTAACTGTATTGTGTATGTTACAGGGAGGCACCCATTTCCTGCTAATGCACGTTTATATGATGCTATTATTACTTTCATAACTGGTTGTATGTCATCTTTCTGTCTCTGTATTTAATTAGCCAATCTTCTGAGTTTTCAGTCTCCTCCATTATTATGCTTAAAAACAGCTCTTCCTCTTCACTTGAGGAATCTGTTTCTGCACTTAATAAATGCACTTTCCTGTTTTCTTTGCACATTTTAGCATAATGGTTGGGTTTATTACAATTTCTATATATTCGCCTGAATGCTGGGCATTTTCTAAGCTCATGCTGGCTGCTACATCACTGGCATTGTTTCCTGCTTTCCATGTTTCTCACCTTGGTCAGTGAACTTTTACCTTTAGCAAGGTTATGAGCGCTGTGCCTTTCTTTAGGCTTTTTATTTGTGTTTCTGTTTGTTCTGCTGTTTGGTATATACATATTGCCCTTTCTAGTGTCAGATACATCTCCTTGATAGTAACTATTCAGAATTTTTTATTGTTACAACCCAGGAAAATCTGGTCTTTAATGAGAGAGTCTTTTAATAGTCCATATTCACAGGTGTGACTTTTTAATATTAAGGCTGTGACAAACACCTCTATTATTTCCCCTTCGTTCTGCATGCTCGTGCTGAACATATATCTCTCACGAGTAACATTTTTTTCTAGGAACACAATGATCCTCAAATATTTTCATTATTTCTGCACAGCTTTCCTCTTTTGCCACTACCATCTGTATGGAATTCATTTTACACATCTAGGGCTTCTGGGTTTGACGTTGTCACTGTTAAGAGCTCATCCTCCAATTTGTTTGCCCTTGTGGCTTCCATATCCAGTTCAAATTATTGTTTGAACCTTTACTTTCCAGGCACATTCTGCATTTCCCCTGATTCTCAAGCTGGTGGGGGAGTTATTTGCAGTTGCACAGGCTCTGAAGCAGCCATTTCAATCTTACCTTTCTTACTGAGTCTGCCAGCATACTGTGCCTTCTACTTGCCTGGTGCCATGTGGTATCTTACTGATGAGCAGACTGGTGTCAAGATAAACCTTTTATTATGAACAGAAACTATATACAACAGTGAAGTAACAAAACTTCCTAATGCTCTGTGTGGTTGCGGCTTGTGACTGCCCAGTATTGGGTTTCTTCTGTTTCTGTCCCAGCAGGATGTGTGTCACATGAAACCAAAGACTGCATCTAAAGTATGGAGAAAGTGTGGGATCTCTACGCTTCATGGAGGACTTATTCTGTAGCACGATGCCAAGCCGAGAGTGAATTATCTGGTCCAGTGTGTTCCGTTATCAATGCAGGGAACTGGTAGTCAAGATTCCTGTATTCTTTTCCAGACTTTAGCACCAACTTGCTCGGTAACTTTGGTCAGGTCACTTAATCTTTCTGTGCCACAGTTAGCCCATGTATAAAATGGGGATAATATACTTACTCACCTAACAGCACATCATGAGGTTTAAATGATTTAGGAGTCAAAACTGTTTTGCCATCATCAGATGAAAGTCATTATGTAAGTGAAAAATAGGATTATAATCTGTTTAAGCAGAAGGGGGTGCACAATAGTAAAATATAATATTGTAATTCTTTTAGTATTCTATAAAAATATGTTATTTTAAAAATGTAAGTGATTACAGGAAGTGTCATTCTCTAGAAAAGAGAAGATAAAGAAAAATAGTAAGTAAGTCAGAAATAAATGGAGACGTATAGTGACAAATGAGGAAAAATAGAAGTAGATTTAAAAAAGGCATCATTTATGGGCTAACAGATGACTAAAGCAGTGAACTACATATAAATGTGGTACAACAATGACTTTGATGAGTCTTCATCACAAGTCTATGTGCTATAACTTATGACATAAAAAAGAACAAGGGGCTAAAGACAAGTTGCTTAACATTATGGAATTAATGAATTACGAAGAACAGCAAGAAAAGAGACAAATCTCAGTGCTTCTCAGTGAATGATAACTTTGGCCTAATCTTAAATATCCTGCTCGATTTGTCATTCCCTGGGCCTACTGAAGCTGTAGCTGATCTTTCCATTGGTCTCTCTGATACCCATGGTTATCATACAAAGGAATGTACAGCAAGGCTGTAACAGGCATGGAAGTGTGGAGGCGAGAGAGGTTATATTTTATTAATATCCACTATTGCAATAATTTTATCCATGTTAGTAGAAATGTGCTAATCCTCACATTTGTTGTAGCTCTTCACATTAAACTCATTTCTGACTTTTCTGAAATGGACATGTATTTTCAAATGTTAATTATAACTACCTCTGTGGTCAAAAGAAATAGAAACGCTGTTTGCATATTCAAGTTAGCGATGCATAGTGCACACATTAGACACAAGAAGTCCTGCATCTTGGCAAGGGGTTAGACTAGATGACTTGTGGGCCCTTCTAAGCCTATGATTCTATGATTAGTTAAGATTTAAGGGTTGTTAGCCAATACCTATATGTGCGATGGAGTATACACCATATTAATTGGTTTTATGCACATGTTATTAATATAGTATACATTTTACATATTAACTTATTGTATTATGCTCTCTTCACAATTCTGTTCACCCATGTCAAGTATCCCACAGTACTTTGCAAAGTTGAAGTCAGCTTTGGCATTAGAAAATAGGAAACCTGTCAGAGCCAAGATACTTAAATGGTGTGTCCGGCGCAGGCTGGGATATACCCCTGCTCCAACCAGTTTGGAATGTAGCATCCAAAACAGAGATAAGAGAAATATAGACAAAACAAGAAGTTAAGGGACTGTTATAAACTGGTGAATTTGGGGATGTGTAAAGAAATTTGTGTAACGTGTAAAATTGTACTAAAAATACTACTAGCTGAAATGAGTATCTTTTAAGCACACCTTCTGTGTAAGGTGAACATGCTGTGAGATAAGAATTGCTTCCCAGAAGGAGAATATGTATGTCTCCTTTTCGTATTGAACACTTTGTCTTTAGACAATATATTTGGCCAATTCAGTTATTTGGTCTCGGGAATATTCGTAAGAATGAATCATAGAATATCAGGGTTGGAAGGGACCTCAGGAGGTTATCTAGTCCAACCCCCTGCTCAAAGCAGGATCAATCCCCAACTAACTCTTCCCAGCCAGGGCTTTGTCAAGCTGGGTCTTAAAAACCTCTAAGGAAAGAGATTCCACCATCTCCCTTGGTAAGCCATTCCAGTGCTTCACCCACCCTCCTAGTGAAACAGTTTTTCCTAATATCCAACCTAAACCTCCCCTACTGCAACTTGAGACCATTATTCCTTGTTCTGTCATCAGGTACCACTGAAAACAGTCTAGATCCATCCTCTTTGGAACCCTCTTTCAGGTAGTTGAAAGCAGCTATCAAATCCCCCCTCATTCTTCTCTTCTGCAGACTAAACAATCCCAGTTCCCTCAGCCTCTCCTCATAAGTCATGTGTTCCAGCCCCCTAATCATTTTTCTTGCCCTCTGCTGGACTCTTTCCAGTTTTTCCACATCCTTCTTGTAGTGTGGGGCCCAAAACTGGACACAGTACTCCAGATGAGGCCTCACCAATGCCGAATAGAGGGGAATGATCATGTCCCTCGATCTGCTGGCAATGCCCCTACTTATACAGGCCAAAATATATGACCCACGAGTGAGGTCAAACAATTGGCTACACCTTTTGAGTCAATAGGCTGGATATATTTTCATGGTTGTTCCTGTGATAGCAGACCCGTGCATATAAGTACTGAGTCCTTCCTGTGAGAGCAGCAATCTATTTCTTTCTGGCTCCTTCTCCTCCAGTTCCCTTCACTGTCTTTTCCTCCTGATTATGTCCAGTTGAAGCCGGATCAAAGATCCTTTAATAAAAGTTAGGAGGGAGGGCATCAATCCTGGCCATTAAACTGTGCCATGCATAGGTCTGTCAATATTGACAAATAACCTTTCTTCACACTTTATTACCATGCATATGATGTGAAGGATGACCATGAAAGCTGTGACTCATCACTTCCAGGAGAGTCAGAAACAAGAGGTTACTCATATCCTTTTGATATGCATACATGTTAGGAAGCCTGATTATCCTTCCCAAATATAAATGAAGGGAGGCACTTGTCAGTGATACTTCATTGTCCATCTGTGGTCATCATAGCACATGGACATCTTTGGTTGCTTAAAGAAATAAGGGTCTTGCAGCTACTTGTGTGGTTTACATTTTTCACAAAAATCTCAGGGGTGCTTATGTTTCCCATATCATATCACCTACTGGCCCTCCTTCTAAAACTGTAAGTGGAATAACTTATTTTATTCTAAGATACAATTTAAATGTCCTATAATCAATTAATAAGCATCATTGAGTGTTTTGTTTGATTGGAGCATTATTTCCTATTCAGTCTTTGCATCTGAACCATACAGTTTTGCTTTTTGGTTCTCACTCCCAAAATTCTCTTGAGAAGCCATACTTACCAGCTGAGAAGCATCCAACTGCCAGACATGTGTGTTTATTAAAAAGACTATCACTTTTGTGCTAACTTTGATTACCAGTTTCTACACTTAAAAATGAAAATGAAGCTGGCTGGAAAGCCAAACTGCTAGATATCTGAAATCATTACCCTGAATTATGTGAATTTCTTTTCTTCAATTCCCTCAAGTGGCATAGATTAATTTATAGAGTGTATGTTTTTAGCATCTGTGAAGTTCTCATGTGAGTAGTCGTACTGAGAATAAAGCTTACAGACTGAAAAGTGAATGAGGTAAAGTAGCCATTAAGAGGGTACTTCAAACATTATTCCCCTTAATGATTTTTGCACACCTGTATTTATGAACATCATTTTGGGGAGCAGGAGTGAAATGGGGGTAATTAGAAAAGATAATTTACTGACACAGTAGGAGATAATTGCACAGTCCACAGAAGCATAAAATGGCATGTAGAAACTGAGGGTACATTTTCAAGAGATTTGAGTGGGGCCAATTTGTATTCACAAAATTTGCCCTCTCATAATGAATTGCAGTCATGAATCTGAACACTTGTCCTTCTGAGCACCTGATCTGCAACCAGCTACTTAGAAGCACAACTATTGTGATTTGTGTCCAAAATCCATTATGTAAACACAAATTTTCAGCAGAACAAAAGGGGGGCAGTTCTTTTGAAAATTTTGTCTGAAAATACATATAATCACAGAAAATACATATAACCAATCAAAATACATATAGCCACAGTTGTTAATAGCCCAAATCCTGATCACCATTACAAAGTTCCTCTGAGTTGTTATAAGACCTCTGGTCTAGCTGATATTGACATAACAGAACCACCAATCCGTTTCATGACTCCTGGCTCCCAATAACTGAATCATAAGCAGATGCCAACTTTCTGTATCTCATTCTGCCATTTAGCACCAGGCTTGCTAAATTCCTGGGGAATGGATCCATCAGGCAGTAAATTTGTTTTGGGCAAAATATAGCTATTTTGTGAATTATTTTTGTTAAAGAAAAGATTAAATGATACAGCAAAATAGCTGTTCGAAGGGCTACAGCAAAAAAAAGTAAAAGGATGCAGGAATGCTAGTTTGAACTTCAGAGTCAATTGCTAATATTGCTTTTCTAGATATGGGGTAAGCATTTGAATTCTGCCTGGAGTTTAAAGGCTGGTAATACGAAATAGGACTTTGAAATGATATTTTTGTTGCTGTATGCAGTTTTGTTGGAAAACAAAAGAGGAAGCAGCCAGATGGTAATTCCTATTTTCATCTTATGAAAAATAAATTGCACAATTTTACTTCCATATAAAGTTCAGAGAGCTCATTATGGGCCACCTTTACACTGGTTAAATCACCTTCTACTCCATGACTAGCCCTAATGGTTCTAGAAGTGTGGGGATACCATAACAGATGAGTGCAGAACTAAGAGCTGGTTATTAAAATCTCACTCAGTCGTCACTCTAAATTCTGGGTAAAAGAATGGAGAGTTGAGATGCACATCTAAATCCTATCTATGTGCTAATCACTTGAATAGCCAATATATCTCATTTCAATAACTTCTTTAAATTATTATTACCTGTGTAATCCCACCTAGAATATGTAGAATGGACCAATTGTTGGTGATGAAATTATGCTGGGCCCAAAGTGAGTTTTGTGCTATTTGGCTGGAGATTCGGTTCTGCTGGCTGTCAGGGAAACTACTGTATAATTTTAAATTTAGTTTTTGTAACTTCTGCCATGGGCCCCTTTATCTCTGGACAGGTGTCCCTTTATGTTATTGTAGAAATCCATAAAATATTAATAATGATACTTGCGTAAAGAGAAGAGGATCTGGTTCATTTTGTATATATAGCAATTGAAACATTATATTTATATAGCAGTTGAAACATGAAGGCATTTGGAGTCTGAAGATGTTTCTGTAAATTTGCATAGAACCCCTTAAAAGATTGGTCAGTGTTACTGAGCCAACACTTTAGATCTCTTTGGAAAATCTCACAAACAGGCTGGAGTCAGACTTTGCCTGAAATGGTAAAAGTTACATCATCCATGTCCTTTTTAATTTTAGCAACAAGCTTATTTCAATCAACACTAACAGGTGCTATTCTAAAGAGAATCAGTCAAGGTATTAAATTTCCTCTACATATGCAGCTGCAATAGCAAGTGATGTATGTTATTTTATTCAGCCTCAACCCGATTTTCTTTCACTTCTGGCAACTATGGGTTTTATCCATATTTCAATAACATTTAATGTACCTTAATCAAATAATTAGACAGAAAAGCATTTCATTAGATTCATTATATATAATGTGTGTGTGTGTATATATATATATATATAATAATAAACACAAATTCTGTTGCATGAAGCAAAGTGCCATATGAAAAAGTCATTGGGCTTCTAGGATGGAATCCTCTGTTCAAAACCAGCCAGGCATTTATGACTATGCTGGACAGAGCACTGGAGAAAATACTACTCTATACTGTCAGGAGAATGGACATGATGACCTAGAGATTGTAACTCATGTAACTGTAGCCCATAGTTACATGAGTGCTCAGACCCGCTGACAGCAATTCCGGGCCCCAGGGCAGAACAGTCAAAGGGCCCCTGCTGGTGCCCAGCGAGCTGCCAGCTGCGCTGCTGGGTGGGCTCTTCCGGCATGGCCAGGGCTTCCACATGCCTGCCTGGCTGCCTTCGTCGCCACCGGTACCACCCCATGTGTGCCTAGAAGCATAAGACGCCGACTTCCAGATTTCCTGGGGGGTGCTCAACCCCCCGCTCTGTCCTAGCCCCCTTCCCCTAATGCCCAAATCCAGCCCCACCTCTTCCCACCCCAGCAGCGGCAGTCAGGGGCCCCAGGCCCTTTTAAATCACCTGGGACCCTGGACAATTGCCCCCTTTGCCACCCCATCGGCAGGCCGGTGAGTGCTCCTGTTGGTTTCTGTGGGAACACTTGTGTAAATTAGAGTTGCTGGATCAGGCCCCAAATATGTCTTTTCCACCTCTAGAATCCTTGACTCACTATATATGCATTGCCTTTGAGAATAGCATGTTAGTACATGTCTCATTAAATACGTGTAGGGGAGGCTAGTGGTTGTTCAGATCTCTGTTCATCCCAAAATATTAGAGAGAGGACTAAATGGTGCTACTTAGCCACTGACCCCAATAATGGTGTAGTGTGGAGCTGTAATGTCCTAGGTGAAACTTTGGGAAGTTCCTCAGCAAGGCACATTCCCTTCCTAATCTGCCTGATATGCAGGAAGATTGTGCCGGGTGCAATCATATTTGTGATGATGCAACCTACTCATTCTGGATCCACTAGCATGCTCTGTGGAGGTTAAGCAAGTGTATGGTCCCATCCACTCTGAGATGATGTGTGCCCCTGGGGGCAGACAGAAGGACATGGATTGTGACAAAACCTTGTGTAGATTGTGCAGTATAATAGGCTCTTAGTGCTTTCCCAGCCCTTCAGAGCTGCTCAGATATCGTTTTGTTTGACAATTCCCATGGAAAATCAATTTAAATGTTTCTAAAGGAATATTTTTTTACAATGGAAATTTTCACAAGGAAAAAAGTTGCTATTTTCTAACCACATCTAGTCTTTAGTGTGTAAGTTACTTCTTTACTGAAAAAAGCAACAGAGGGTCCTGTGGCACCTTTAAGACTAACTGAAGTATTGGAGCATGCCCACTTCATCAGACGCAAGTAATGGAAATTTCCAGAGGCAGGTATAAATCAGTATAGAGATAATGAAGTTACTTCAATCAGGGAGGGTGAGGTGCTCTGCTAGCAGTTGAAGTGTGAACACCAAGGGAGGAGAAACTGCTTCTGTAGTTGGATAGCCATTCACAGTCTTTGTTTAATCCTGATCTGATGGTGTCAAATTTGCAAATGAACTGGAGCTCAGCAGTTTCTCTTTGGAGTCTGGTCCTGAAGTTTTTTTTTGCTGTAAGATGGCTACCTTTACATCTGCTATTGTGTGGCCAGGGAGGTTGAAGTGTTCTCCTACAGGTTTTTGTATATTGCCATTCCTGATATCTGACTTGTGTCCATTTATCCTCTTGCGTAGTGACTGTCCAGTTTGGCCAATGTACATAGCAGAGGGGCATTGCTGGCACATGATGGCATATATAACATTGGTGGACATGCAGGTGAATGAGCCGGTGATTTTGTAGCCGATCTGGTTAGGTCCTGTGATGGTGTTGCTGGTGTAGATATGTGGGCAGAGTTGGCATCGAGGTTTGTTGCATGGGTTGGTTCCTGAGTTAGAGTTGTTATGGTGCGGTGCGTGGTTGCTGGTGAGAATATGTTTAAGGTTGGCGGGTTGCCTGTGGGAGAGGACTGGCCTGCCTCCCAAGCAGGGCCGGCTCTAGGATTTTTGCTGCCCAAAGCAAAAACAATTTTGGCCGCCCCCCCCCCCATTTAATTACCCCACCCCTGGCCTCGCCTCAACTCCGCCCCTTCCCCAAATCCCCAGCCCTGCCTCCTCCCGCCAGGCTCTCAAGCCTAGGAGGGAAGGAGGGAGGGAGGGGGAGAAGCGGCGCTGCGCCCAAGGTCTGTGAAAGTGAGGGATCATTGTCCAGGATGGGTTGTAGATCCCTGATGATGCGTTGGAGAGGTTTAAGCTGAGGACTGTGGGTGATGGCCAGTGGAGTTCTGTTGGTTTCTTTTTTGGGCCTGTCTTGTAGAAGGAGGCTTCTGGGTACATGTCTGGCTCTGTTGATTTGTTTCTTTATTTCCTTGTGTGGGTATTGTAGTTTTGAGAATGCTTGGTGAAGATCTTGTAGGTGTTGGTCTCTGTCAGAGGGGTTGGAGCAGATGCGATTGTACCTCAGCCCTTGGCTGTAGACGATGGATCGTGTGGTGTGTCTGGGGTAGAAGCTGGAGGCATGAAGGTAGGCGTAGTGGTCGGTGGGTTTTCGGTATAGGGTGGTGTTAACGTGGCCGTCGCTTATTTGTACTGTGGTGTCTAGGAAGTGGCCCTCCCGTGTAGATTGGTCCAGGCTGAGGTTGATGGTGGGGTGGAAGCTGTTGAAATCATGGTGGAATTGTTCCAGGGTCTCCTTCCCAGGGGTCCAGATGATGAAGATGTCATCAATGTAGTGTAGGTAGAGAAAGGGCGTGAGTGGACGAGAGCTGAGGAAGCGTTATTCCAGGTCAGCCATAAAAATGTTGGCATATTGTGGGGCCATGCGGGTGCCCATGGTGGTGCCACTGGTCTGGAGGTATATATTGTCACCAAATTTGAAATAATTGTGCTTGAGGATAAAGTCACAGAGCTCAGCAACAAGTTGTGCTGTGTCATCATCAGGGATACTGTTCTTGACAGCTTGTATTCCATCTGTGTGTGGGATGTTTGTGTAGAGAGCCTCTACATCCATGGTGGCTAGGATGGTGTTTTCTGGGAGGTCACCAATGCATTGTAGTTTTCTCAGGAAATCAGTGGTGTCACGGAGATAGCTGGGAGTGCTGGTGTCATAGGGTCTGAGTAGGGAGTCCACATATCCAGACAGTCCTTCAGTGACAGTGCCAATGCCCGAGATGATGGGGCATCCAGGATTTTCAGGTTTGGTCTTTAATGAAGTAGATCTAAGGGACTGTGGGCCTGATTCCTCAATGCCTTGCACCCTTTCCATCCAGATATCCTGGATAAGGGGAGAGGAAAGGGGTACCATTCAGATCTGCTAACATTTTTCATCCAATTTGCGTGGGTGTGAATGATTGTACGAAGTTCTGGGCAATGGTGAATTGGGCCCATAGAGTCTCTCTTGCACCACATATGGCCTTGGAATCAGCCCCAAGAATTTAAAACTATGTTGGCCTTTATCTCACTTAAATAATCCAGGTGATCTTCTCCAGGATTCAGTGCTAACTGTTACCTCACTAAAGAAGCAAGCTGAGTAAAACAAAAAATGACTTGGCTGCAAATTTAACCATCTGTGGTTAAAATAAATTCCATGTGCAAATAAAATAAATAAATTCCTTGAGACTAACAACCTGAAGAGCTGGGTCTACCAGAAATCAGAATCCCACTATAAACTCAAGAATTTAATTTATCTTTTTACTAGCAAACCGTGACTTTATCACATATATCAGCCAAGGTTTTCCCATAGACATTTCATAAACTGTGAGTTTCAGAAATGAAGCACTGTAAAAGCATGCTGTCCTTTTACAATTTAAAGCCCTGTGTTGTGCTTCTTTCTTTTCGCTGGAAGAACATGCTGCCCACCATATAACTAATTTCAAAAGAAATATATCTGTTTTTTAAACTTTCTCTCTCTTTCTAGTTTTAGCATTCACACCGATGGCTTTTTCGTCAACACTATTTCTAGGCTCATTTCAGGTTTATGTAATCATAGAAATGTAGGGCCAGACAAGACCTGCAGAAGTCCAGTCCAGTCCTCTTCACTGTGGCAGGACCAAGTAAACCTAGACCATCTGTACAAGGGTTTGCCGGGGCTCGAGCCACTCTGGGGCAGCGGGGAGCCACACCAGCTCCCTACACACAGTTGATGTTCGGGGAATTAGTCTGGCCACGGGGTCTTGCTCCGCAGCACTTGCGGTACTGGAATAAACACCGTAAGCCCAGGCCATGGGTCAGGGCGGGGAAACAAGGAGTCTGGTCCTCAGGCAGGGCTGAGCAACCAAAATACAATAGCAATAGGCCCAGGCCCAGGCCCTGGGTCAGGGTGGGGCAACAATGAGTCCAGGGCTCAGGCACTCAGGCAGCGTTGAGAAGTAACAGTAGACCCAAGCCTCCACAGGCCTTGGAGAGGGGGAGACTGCCACCCAACTCGTGGGTGGCAGAAGACCCGCTGCTGTGTCAGTGGGGATCCTTGCCGCAACACACTGACATGGGCTCTGGTAGTGCTCCAGCCAGACTAGGGTCGACTGCCCCCAGGCTACTTCCAGACTCCCCCTCGGTTAGTACCTGGGTCAGGGTGTTGTCCTCTGGGGGTCCAGCACCATAGGTTCTTCGGGGTAGTGGGCGAGCGGCAGGCCCAGCAACTCCTCCGGGTAGCGGGTGCAGGGCAGGTCCGGCAACTCCTCTGGGTAGCGGGCGCAGGGTAGGCCCGGCAACTCCTCTGGGTAGCGGGCTCAGGGCAGGCCTGGCCAGTCCTGGTGGCTGCCTTGGGCTGCGGGGTTTTTCCAGTCGCGGACTAGGCTGGAGGCGTCTGGCCTCTCCGGTGGCTGGGGCCTTACTGAGCTCTGAGGGCGAGCCTTTATACTCTGAGGGGCGGGCTCAGAGCTCCCTAGCTCCACCCACTCCGGCCTCCAGATGGGCTCTTTCCTCTCCGGGGTGGCGGGGAGCCACACCGCCTCACTACACCATCCCTGACAGGTGTTTGTCCAATGTATTCTTCAAAACCTCCAGTGATGGGGATCCCACAACCTCCCTTGGAAGCCTATTCCAGAGCTTAACTACCCTCATAGTTAGGAACCTACTATCCAACCTAAATCTCCCTTGCTGCAGATTAAGCCCATCACATTTTGTTCTACCTTCAGTGGACAGGGAGAACAATTGATAACAGTCCTCTTTATAACAGCCCTTAACATGTTTAAAGACTATCAGGTTCCCCCTCGGTCTTCTTTTCTCAAGACTAAACATGCCCAGTTTTTTTAACCTTTCTTCATAGGTCAGGTTTGCTAAACCTTTTATCATTATTGTTGTCTCCTCTGGACTCCAAATTGTCCACATCTTTCCTAAATTGTACTGCCCAGAACTGCATACAGGTCTCCATCTGAGTCCTCACCAGTGCCGAGTGGGAAAATTATTGCCTGTGTCTTAAATACAACACGCCTTTTCATATACCGCTGAATGATATTATCCTCATTTGCAGCTGCATCGTGTTGTTGACTCATATTTGATTTGTGAACCATTATAATCCACAGATCCTTTTCAATGGTTTTACCAGTGAGCCGATTAGTACCCATTTTGTAGCTGTGCATTTGATTTTTCCTTCTTAAAAGAAGTACTTTGCACTAGTCTTTATTGAATTTCGTCTTATTGATTTCAGATCATTCTTCAATTTTCAAGGTAATTTTGAATACTAATCCTTCCCTCCAGAGTGCTTGCAATCCTTCCCCACTTGTTGTCATCTGCAAATTTTATAAGCATACTCTCCACTCCCCTATCCAAGTAATTAATGACCCTTGCTGGACCCCACTATATACACCTTTCCAGTATTTCTAGGCTCATTTCAGGATTCTTCTTGCAAACATTTTCTATCTTTCAGGTTTTTTCTCTTTACAAGGTTGCCTGATTCTCCTTTTCTCTCACCCTCTGTTTTATCTTTATTTAATATGCCAGTAATAATCCCTTTCTCGCTGTTTCGAGCAACAATATTTATTAAAGAATTCTCTGAGACTCTTTCAAAGGCTTCCTAGTGCTTTACAAATAATATCTATACTACCACATCGGTTACACTGTACTTTAATCACATTCTTTCCCCATTGTGGCTATTGCAATACAACCAATGTGTCTCATTATGTCCGGAGGTGGTAGGATTTGGTATAACTTGATGATCTCTAATTGGGGATGATTGGCAAATGGGACCACTTTTTTTTTTTAAAGAATCCTGCATGTATGTGAGTAAAATATGCAAAGAGTGGCTTTCAGCTGAGAGTTTAGCATAGCTCCAATTGACTTGGCCCTGATGGAGACTCTCTTTTGACTCACCTCATACATATGCTATCTAAGGACCACAAGTATCCTAGATTGAGGGCTGACTGCTGTAATGAGGCGCAGTATGTACATACAAGTTCAGCCGCTGGAATGAAGACTCTGTTGATTTCTTTAATCCACCATAGAGTCGAGTCATCAGCTTGCTTTTTTCCCCCTTGTCTGTCGGGCAGCAATAGGGGCCATGTTGGTTATATGACACATACTATCTATTTATACATAGCCCTGTCACTTGGGGGGAAACAACCTCATAATTTATGGGACAGTAGGAACATTACTGCCCCCACTGTGTGTGACACAAGCTCCCTCTTTATGCACAAGTACAAAGCCCCCCTCCCTTCTCTCCTCATACAAATCCCACTTTGAACAATCATATCGTCCATGCTGCCCTCAAACATGTTAGTTAAATACCTACTTCACCTCACCATAATTATATTGTTTGGGGGTGGGGAGAGAATGAGAATTACAAATTAAAAATAAAAGACATCTAATGTGAACTCCTCCCTCAGCGTCTTATTTTATCATCTCACGTCGATGGTAAGCTCCTGAGGGCAGGGCCTGAGTTCTTACGTCTTGCACATCACCAAGCACACTGCTAGTGTTTCAATAGCAACAAACAAAAATGCACATAACTTGCCTTGAGAATTTAAGATTACAACACTGTCTATGGTACATGACAACTTCATCTGCACAACGCTTCGGGGCAGGGGCGTGGTATGCTCCTTCCTTTGGAAAGCCTCTAATAGAGTTTATGTGCTTTATGGTTAATAACATGAAATAAAAATAAGTTAGGGGTGGGGATGATGGCTCTTTGAATGTTTTAAGGTCTGAATTAGAGGCAGGTGACTGACAGGAGGCTTGTAAATACAAGTTTTTCATGGAAGTATTTTGAGGCAGTAGTGCAGTGGTACCCTGTATATGCAGATATTTACCAAGCTATCAAAATCAAACCAACCAATCAAAATAAAACAAATCCCGCTCTGCCCACAATACCTGTATCTTTAAAACCCAGTTTAGCTCTGCACTCAACAAAATTCCAGAGATAAAGAAATTAATTCTCAGTTACTCTCATTGACGCTGTCTGCTGCAGGAGTTCTCAATCTTTCCTAGGCAAGCACTCCTCTCCCATCACCTTTTCCACACTGGGAACTCCCCCACTCACCACAACTAGCCAGGAACTAGCTGGACCTCCCTTCCTATTTAGCAGTATGGGAAGGGCAGGGTGGTTACAGTGCTGCTTAAGAACACTTGGTGTGCATTCCTGACCTACCTCAAAGGCAAATCTCTTATTGACGTCAATAGGCCCGGGAAACTGTATTGCAATACTCACTCAATCCATAACAGGCTTAGGCTCCTATGCTAAGGTCTGGTCTACACACAGTTCTTTTTTACCAATTTAACCATTTTGGTGTGATTTTTTTTTAACTGAATTAGTTAAATCAATACAACCCCTGCTGTGAATGTAGTTATAAACCATTATAAAGGTGCTTATATCAGTATATCTTATTCCTCTAAATGTATTGGAACAAACAATACTAGTATAGGCACTTTTATATCAGTATAATTAAGTCCATAGTAGAGGGTTGTGCCAATCTATCTAACTGTACCAGTTTGAAACTGAGTTAGTTTAAGCCATTCAGAAACTGTGTATGGACAAGTCCATTTTCAAAAGTGACTTAAGCACTTAGGAGCCTGTTTTATTGAAAGTCAATGGGTTTTAGGTTCTTAAGGGGTAGGTAGATCCACAAAAGTACTTTGGGCTAGATTCACAAAGGGAGTTAGGCCCCTAACTGACGCATCAGGGGCCTACAGCCACCATTTAGTCACCACTGGCTTTCCCCGAACCACCTAACACTGTATACACCTAAATCTTTGAAAACTCGTGGCGATCGAGGGCAGTCCTGAATGACTGGAAAAAGGCAAATATAGTGCCCATCTTTAAAAAAGGGAAGAAGGAGAGCCCGGGGAACTACAGACTGGTCAGCCTCACCTCAGTTCCTGGAAAAATCATGGAGCAGATCCTCAAGGAATCCATTTTGAAGCACTTGGAGGAGAGGAAGGTGATCAGGAACAGTCAACATGGATTCACCAGGGGAAAGTCATGCCTAACCAACCTCATTGCCTTCTATAATGAGATAACTGACTCTGTGGATATGGGGAAAGCACTGGACGTGATATATCTTGACTTTAGCAAAGCTTCTGATACAGTATTCTTGCCAGCAAGTTAAAAAAGAATGGATTGGATGAATAGACTATAAGGTGGATAGAAAGCTGGCTAGATCGTTGGGCTCAACAGGCAGTGATCAATGGCTTAATGTCTAGTTGGCAGCCAGAATCAAGCGGATACAGGGGTCGGTCCTGGGGCCGGTTTTGTTCAACATCTTTGTTAATGATCTGGATGATGGGATAGATTGCACTCTCAGCAAGTTCACAGATGACATTAAGCTGAGGGAGAGATAGATACGCTGGAGGGTAGGGATAGGGTCCAGAGTGACCCAGACAAATTGGAGGATTGGGCCAAAAGAAATCTGATGAGGTTCAACAAGGACAAGTGAGAGTCCTGCACTTAGGATGGAAGAATCCCATGTACCGCTACAGGCTGGGGACCTACTGGCTAAGCAGCAGTTCTGCAGAAAAGGACCTAGAGATTACAGTGGACGAGAAGCTGGATATGAGTCAGCAGTGTGCCCTTGTTGACAAGAAGGCTAACGGCATATTGGGCTGCATTAGTAGGAGCATTGCCAGCAGATCGAGGGACGTGATTATTCCCCTCTATTCGGCACTGGTGAGGCCACATCTGGAGTACTGTGTCCAGTTTTGGGCCCCCCACTACAGAAGGGATGTGGACAAATTGGAGAGAGTCCAGTGGAGGGCAACGAAAATGATCAGGGCGTTGGGGCACATGACTTATGAGGAGAGGCTGAGGGAACTGGCCTTGTTTAATCTGCAGAAGAGAAGAGTGAGGAGGGATTTGATAGCAGCCTTCAACTACCTGAAGGGGGGTTCCAAAGAGGATGGAGCTCAGCTGTTCTCAGTGGTGGCAGATGACAGAACAAGGAGCAATGGTCTCAAGTTGCAGCAGGGAAGGTTTAGGTTGGATATTAGGAAACACTGTTTCACTAGGAGGGTGGTGAAGCACTGGAATGGGTTACCTAGGGAGGTGATGGAATCTCCATCCTTAGAAGTTTTTAAGGTCCGGCTTGAGAAAGCCCTGGCTGGGATGATTTAATTGGGGTTCATCTTGCTTTTAGCTGGAGGTTGGACTAGATGACCTCCTGAGGTCTCTTCCAACCCTAATCTTCTATGATTCTATGAAATCCCCAGAGGTGCCTAAGTTTTTGCTAGTGGCTATGTACAAATCTGCCTAAGTCCTGACACTGCCTCACAGTTAATGAGCTGCTTGGAGCCCTCGCTCAGGCTGAAGCTCTGGCACCTATCTCCTCAGAGGGGCCTGATCCTCAGAGTAAGCCAACAGGCTCAGATGCCGCACAAAAGACAGGGGATGAGCAAGTTGGGAATTGTGTGTGTGTGTGTGTGTGTGTGTGTGTGTGTGTGTGTGTGTATACACATGCGCATGCATCCATGTGTGTACGTGTGCCTGTGCCTGCCTACTGGTCGGGGCACTCAGCTGGGATGTGGGAGACACAAGTTCAAGTCCGTAGTCAATGAGTATTTAAGTATTTATACAAAATGGAACAGCTCCAAGAGAAGTGGTTGAGAGAGATACACCCCAGAATAGCCAATAGCCCAGTGGTTAGAACTATTGTGATGATTGGGCCTACAAATTTACCCTAATTGTGAGCTCAACTGTAAAAAATTATTCACACAAAAATGTCAGAATAACCTATGGCAACATGCTGATGGGAAAAAGTGAAAAGGCAAGATAGAAAGATTGAACAACAAACAAAAAGGCCTAGTGATGTAATTTAAGGAGGTGTTAAGATCCTGCCAGGTAAACAAGAACAGTGTGAGACTGGAAACCAGTGAATCAGAATTGATCTGTTGGAAATTAGGCCTAATTGGTGGACAAAATAATAAGGATGCGGGCTATTCCACCCATCACTGCCTTAAAAAAGTGGCCCTTCAAGAAAGAGACTTTAGGAACAACATTGGCTATAGGAGCAAGTTTCACCATCATGGCTGCTGCCCCCACTATCTCCTGGGACCCCAGACCTTCATCCTAATCCTGAAAGACGTCCTGATTAGACAGGGGCAGAGAGGAGCCAGATGACATCACCACCTCCACCGGTTCCAGATAAGTCCTGAATACCTCATGGGATGTGAGACTTAGTCTGAGACACGTACATACCTTCTTGTGTGTTCTTTTCTTCCCCACCTTATTTTTTCTCTTTCCTATCTCTCTCTTTTTTTTCTGTCTAATGAGAGTTTGGCTTAGCTAGCCAAGACAGTATATTTTGCAACACCGCTATAAGCCTGTGACCAAAAAGGCAGCTAAAAGAAATGCTCTACACAGCCCAATAGTGGTGTAAATTTGTCAGGCCATGGAGTGGCAAAGAAAACCATGTGCTGTGCCTGTGTTTCTCCAGCAGTGAAGATTCAAATAAGAGTCAGTGTCAAAGACAGGAGCAATATCTTTTGCTGTTCATTTCTTTCCCCTTTTGTGTGCAGGACTCAGGCGGGCTCAGGCTTCGGTACCCTGTCCTGGGTCATGTAGTAATTTTTGTTGTCAGAAGGGGGCCGCGGTGCAATAAAGTTTGAGAATCCCTGTGCTAGTGCTATTGCTATTGAACCCAGGTCTCTCCCATCCCAGCCGAATGCCCCAAGTATCAGGCTTGTGGCTATTCTGGTGTGAGTCACCTAAGTTTCCACCGGTCAGCATTTGTGAAGATGCCTAAGCCCTGCCACTGCCACACCACTAATGGGCTGCTTGGAGCCCTTGCTCACACCAAATCCCTGGAGGCCCTGAAGTGGGAATGCCTGCCCCCCAGTAGAGCCCAGTCCTGTAGGTGTACTTTGACCATGTCTACGACCTGATACCTGTTAGATCCTGTAGCAGGAGGGACGGATGCAGGCCTCTGAGAGGGAAAGGGGCAGAACCACACCTGCACAAGAGACAGTCACAGGCAGAAGGGAACACAGCATAAGAGAGGTGTCAAGCTTGAGTAGAATACAAAGAGAGATGGTTTTGGTTGCTAAGGTGGGGCCTACCTCAGTGGCTGACATGGTTTAGGTGCTTAACTCCAGAAAAGGGTTCATGGCTTAGAATTTTGAGTAGGAGGGAGGTGCCTATCTCTGGCCCAGGGGCTTAGGTATGTCTCCTCAGTTTTTCCCACCTGGTATGCTTAGATGGCTCTCCACGCTGCTTGCTCACTTCTCAGGATCTCTTTTTTAAGCACCTAATTCTCCCCATGCCAGGGCTGAGGATTACACTGGGCAGTAGGGCACCTATTAGGGTTGCCACCTTTCTAATTGCTGGTAACCAGACCCCCAAGGCTCCACACCCTGTCCTACCTCTTTTCCAAGCCACATGCCTGTGACAGGATCCGCGGGATGCAGCCTGGGACTGTGGGACTGCTGTGCCCCCTTATCTCTCTCCAGCCTGGGCAGTCTCTCACAATGCCTTGCTAGTGACCAGCAGCCCCAAGGTGCAGAATGTGACAGCCCCCTTCTCCACCTCTTCCCCAAGGCCCTGCCCCCGCTCCACCTCTTTTCCAGGCCCTGCACCCTTCTCCACATCTTCCTCCAAGGCCCCGCCCCTGCTTCACCTCTTCCCCCAAGGCCCGCTCCATTGCTCTCTCCACCCTCTTCTTCCCCCTGTCACTTGCTGGATTGTCTCCACCTCCCTCCCCACAAGCTGGGTTCCCTCTGTTCCAGGGCTGGGACGGGGGCTGCTGCAGGATTACAAGAAGCCTGCCTTCAGGTAGGAGGCAGAGCCAGCTGAGATGGGGCTGGTGCAGGTTAATGACCTGGCGCCTCCCCCTGCCCTGTGGTATCTTGACTTTTGGTGTCCACTCAGTACAGGTGACTGGACACTGCCAGGTCCCCTTTTTGACCAGACTTTCCAGTCTAAAGTTGGGGACCTGGCAACCCTAAATGGCACCTGGACATAGAAGCCAAAAACCAGACTGACCAGGTAAAACCTGGATGCGTGGCAACCCTAGCACTTATAGGTTAGGCCTTGCAGCGCTGAATGGAGCAGTGCCTAAATACCTTTGAGATCTAGACCTTAGACACTTTGAAATTTCTGTCCTTACTCTGCGCTACATAGTGCAGTTGGTTAATGAATTAAACTTTCATAAAGGCTGGAGATCTGTGTTCAAGGCCGTTTTAGGTCACAAGGGAAAATGAGTGTAGTAGTCTCTTAATCATTCCATAGGTTTGCACAATTACAGCAGCATCTCTGCTTGGGAGAGGCCCTGGATGCATACAGTAACGGAGCTATAGTTTGAGACCCAAGTAGACAGGTAGATTGGATGTAATCTATCACATGTATAGGCTGCCCCTCAGTACAGCATCTAGGTGCTCAATACAAATTCAAAGACATTTAATTTGTGCATAAAGAAGCCTATTTTCCATCAAGCCTGGGTTTGGCTGCCTTTATTTTCTTTGTGGGGGCGGGGCACTAAGGGTGGGCCTTACTTTGGGATTTTAAATAATAAGTTCTTATGCGTTGTTCTGCCTTTGTAGGTAGATGTTTACACCTTGCTCCGAAAATGGTCAGCCTTGTGCTTGTTGGGATATTCTCTAGTAAGGAGTCTCGCAGTTGAGGCCGAATCCCCTCATGTCATTGAGAACATTCTCTTAGGAGTTTCACCTATCAGCTGTAACTTTCCTGCTGACTACATCCATATTGATCTGTTGCAGAAGCCCTGTCCTGGTAAGTGTCTTACAGCCAGTAGCGTAGCTGGGGGGGACGGGGCAGCGGCCGCTCCCCCACTGAGCACAAGTGGCACCTTGTCAATTTCTTGACGCCTTTTTACTCACCCGGGGGAGCGATTAAAAGAAAAAGATGCCACCCGCTGTGGCACTTTTAGTTTACTCAGCTGGCGGTGCGCCGGGTCTTCGGCAGTGGGACCTTCACTCGCTCCACGGGTCTTCGGCGGCATTTTGGCAGCGGGTCCTTCAGTGCCACCGAAGACACCCAGAACCAGTGAAGAGCCCGCCGCCGAAGACCACCATCTTGGGGGGGGGGGTCAAAGCCTGAGCCCCAACACCCTGGGCGGGGGGGTTTATACTTATCTAAGATGAAATGACTAAAAGCAATAGAAATCTATCCTGGGGAAATACTTTTAAAACTGTGTTTCCAGGATTTAGTCTGCCTGTTTATGGGAGGGAGTTTATTGGAAGAAGGGCACTCAGGATAATAAGCTCCAATCCAGTGTGTTCTGGGGCAGTAATGGCCAACTATGAATAATGAGAATGCTCTCTAGAAGAAGTCATTTATGATACTCTTTACTTCACACATGTCTGCCACCAGGAAGTGATATTAAAATATAATGATTCATTCAATGTAAACCTGGCATGCAAATCTTTTCTGTCTTCTAATCTACATTATTTTATGGGTTATACATTTTCTCTCCTCCTCCTTCCCCATTCGCTCTTCAACCATTTACATGCCACTGTGGCATATTTAGGCAATGGGCCAGATTGGTACTTAACACATGAAAAATCAGAGAGGTAGAAAGAAAGACAGAAATAAAAGCTAGGCCTGAAGCATTCACATCTTCGTGTCCTTTCCTGACAACCAGTCCTTTCATTTGTGGTGGGGTACTAGTTCTATCAAACTTCTGTCTTGTATCAATTTTTAGCAGCATGGATAATTTATTGCATCTAGGATGATAGAAAACCAGCTTTGTACATCATTCAGCTTGCAAAAGATGTGTAGCTTCAGTTCCTTAATGGTGTCATTTTGGCTGAATGCTATTAACAGATTACCCCTGCCTAGGGCAGTGGAGCATGTGCAGCAGAAAGATAACCTTGTGTTCGTAATTTAATATTAACTGTTTTCTCCATAGTACCTCTTTCCAGTACATTAACAACAAACCAATATGGCCTTGTCCCCTGCGGTCGTATTCTTCAGCAAAAAATGGATTACATGATAGCAAGTTCCTGAAGATTTCCAGTGAAGTATTACAAATCATTCAATGCCTGCTCTGCAGAAATGAAAAATAAACAGGCTTAGATTCAATCAAATTTAATTCCTCCAATTTAGCTTTACCGCACTTCAAAGGGTGCTCTTATTAATGTCTTGGTGAAAAAAATGTAATAGTCATTTCCCCCCCTTCTTATACCAAAAGCCTGCAGTTGTGTTCAACATATAGTGAGATCAAGAAACTGTTTTTTTTTTTTTGTGAATACTCTGACACAGTTTGATATAAAAGTGTAAGCCATTTACAGAAAACTCTTTATGGAATTTTTATCCTATTCCATTCCCGGGAGCTAAATTTATATCCTGCATTAGCTATCATAGCACTACAGTATTAGTCTTCTCCCTTTGCAAGCAGTTCAGGGCAGTCTGAGGGCCCTATCACTCTCTACCACTCACATACACAGGCATTACGGGTTTATCTCATCTTCTGCAGCAAGTGCTAGGCCCAATTCATTCCTTTAGGCTACTTTACTAATAACCTATTCCTTATCAGGGCCTCTCCACCTCAGCTTGTGATCAAAGACCCAATTAATGGAATGGAGAAAGGTGAAGCATTCAAATAATGGAGACAGCTGTTTTTCTCTGTTAGAGAAAATCCATTTGTATTGTTATCGCACGCTCCAAGTTCTGCAGCTCCTGTTTAATTCAGTCTCCTATTTCTGCTGATGATAAAAAAAAAAGTCACAATGAACTCAGAAGAGAATGGCAGAAATATCACTATGTTTCAACTCAGCCTGGGTGTTATCAACTTGAAAGTGAAAATACAAGCAGATAAGGAAGGAAAATGTCCAACAAAGACCATATCAAATTTTTCAAAAAATGTACTTTCATGCTGCATTCTTTAGTAATCTTTCTGATTTTTTTTTTCAGATTCTGATATATACTCTCTAAGTCACCCATCTGAGCAGAGATTGATAATATCTTGGGTTCCAAGTCAATTGAAAAGTAATTGGAGGGGGAGAGTAATCATAATTGGTCAGGATGAAGATTGTCAGTGAACTTCAGGTTCTTCTGAACCTTTTCATGGCTGGAAGCCTGCAGCTAAGTTAGATATTTACATAACCACCCCTGGTGGATCATGATAGTTTCCTAATCTGATAAGGAAGGGGTTATGACACATCAGAATCCTGTGTTAAATGTTCTCTTTAATAGATTTCTAGGTGTAAATATGCTCAAATTACCTCAAAATGTAGTTATTAAGAACACTTTAGCACCAAAAAATGGCAGTAGCTCATTTCATAAAGGCATAAGGGTACCATACAATTATCATCTTTCCCCGGTTTGCGATCATACTCTGCTTCGTGTACTTGTTAATATGCTTAGTGTAAGACTCCTGGGTTTAAAGCTAGCCTTGTGAAAACCTATTTTGCACCTCTTAAATAAGAGCTACATATAAAAAGAAAAAAGAAAAAACAGACATCTACCAGATATTCAACAAAAGCTAGTATATGTGTGTAAGGAAAAACTCTTATCCCCATGTCTCACTAGCACCTACTTCTTTGCAGAACTGTAAATCAAGAATTATTTGCAGTTTCTAGGAATACCTGTGCAATGTTTTTCTAAATCTTCGTTAGGGTTATTTTAGGAGCCTTCCAATGGGCTTGGGATCAGGCCCTTTGAAAGTAAGGAATGAAAATCCTGTCTTTAAATTCTGCCTGAACACAAACAATTGCCACAATAAACATACACAGAGCTATAGTATATGCAATAAATACAGCCAGCAAAGCTTTTCCCAGGCTGATTGTTCAGAGTGGATCACAGAATCTGTGGGTAAAAAACCCACTTCTTTAGATGCATGGAGTGAAAATTACAGATAAAGGTATAAATATATATTGGCACAGGAAGAGAAGGGAGTTACCTTACAAGTGGAGAACCAATGTTGAAGGCCAATTCAGTCAGGGTGGATGTGGTCCACTCCCAATAATCGATCAGGAGGTGTCAATACCAAGAGAGGGAAAATTGCTTTTGTAGTGAGCCAGCCACTCCCAGTACCTATTCAAGCCCAAATTGATGGTGTTAAGTTTGCAAATGAATTGTAGCTCTGCAGTTTCTCTTTGAAGTCTGTTTTTGAAGTTTTTTTGTTGAAGAATGAATACTTTAAAATCTGTTATTGAGTGTCCAGGGAGACTGAAATGTTCTCCTACTGGCTTTTGTATGTTACCATTCCTGATGTCTGATTTGTGTCCATTTATCCTTTTACGTAGAGACTAGCAATGCCCCTGTGCCATGTACCTTGGCCAAACCTGAAGGTCTCTACGTAAAAGGATAAATTACATCACATAAAGGCAGACAATTAAATATTGGCAAATTTTATAAGTACTGCTATACAAATGCAAGAAATTCAAATACTAAGACAGGTGAACTTGAGTGCCTTGAGTGAACTGAGGACATTGATATAATAGGCATCACAGAAACTTGATGGAGCGATGTTAACCAATGGGACACAGTAATACCAGGATACAAAATATACAGGAATGAGAAAGTAGGTCACACTGGTGGGGGAGTGGCACTATATGTGAAAGAAAGCATAGAGTCAAATATAGTAAAAATCTTACATGAACCAAACAGTACATAGAATCTCTATGGATAGAAATTGCATGCTTGAATAATAACAGTATCAATAGGCAATCATTGATCCACTGGATCATGGTGTACGTGTAAGAGGTCTAGTCAGGTCCCTGATGAATTCACTTATGGCTGACAAGTCCAATTCAGGAGCGACACAGCTTCTTACAAAGATCCATGTGTTGTCAGAATTGGAGTCCAAGATTAGAGCACGCTGTTTTCTTCTTTCCCACTTTGCTTCCATCCCCTGGATCAAAGCCACTTTGTGTTGAGCTGCACCCAATGCCAGATATTCCCTCCAGATCGAATGGGATTATGTGCTCTCCTCCTAGCTTTCTACATAGGAGTATAATAGTAGGACCAGGATGGTGATGATGATTGTGAAATGTTCAGGGAGTTTAAAGAGGCTACAAAACACAGAAAACCCAGTAATAATGGAGGATCTCCATATTGATTAGGAACATGTCACCTCAGGATTGGAATGTAGAGAAAAAATGTCTAGACACCATTAATGACTGCTTCTTGGAGCAACTAGTCCTGGAACTCACAAGGGGTGAGGCATTTATGGACTTGGTGCTAAGTGGTGCACAGAATCTGGTCCAAGAGGTGAATTTAGCTGAACCGCTCAATAGTGATCAGAATGAATTGAATTTAACATGTACCACAGCAGCATTTATCTTCGAAAAGGGAAACTTCACAAAAATGAGGAAGCTAGCTAAATGGAGATTAAAGGGAAGCCACACGCATGAAATGCCTGCAAGCTACACAGAAATTTTTTTAAAACACCATAGTAGAGACTCAAACTATATGTATACCCCATATAAAAAAAACGCTAAAAGAGAGAGTGAAAAAAAAAAGCCACCAAGGTTAAACAACAGAGTAAAAGAGTCAGTTAAAGACAAAAAGACAGGTTTTTAAAACTGGAAGTCAAATCCTACTGAAGAAGATAGAAAGGAGTATAAACTCTGGCAAGTCAAGTTTAAAAGTACAATTAGGTAGGCCAAAAAGAATATGAAAAGCAATTAGCAAATGACACAAAAACTAACAGCAATATTTTTAAATTACCTCAGAAGCACGAAGCCTGCCAAACAATAAGCGAGGCCACTGGATGATCAAGATGCTAACGAAGCACTCAGGGAAGACAAGGCCATTGCGGAGAAACTAAATGATTTATTTTTTATTGGTCTTAGCAGAGGATGTAAGGGAGATTCCCATGCCCGAGTCATTCATTTTAGGTGACAAATTTGAGGAACAGTCACAGATTGAGGTGTCAATAGAGGAAGTTTTAGAACAAATTAATAAATTTAAACAATAATAAGTCACCAGGATCAGATGGTATTCACCTAAGAGTTCCAAAGGAAATCGTATATGAAATTGCAGAACTATTAACTGTAGTATGTAATTTATAACTTAAATCAGCCTCTGTACCAGGTGACTAATGGATAACTGATATAATGCAGATTTTTAAAATAGGCTCCAGAGGCGATCCTGGCAATTAAGAGGCCAGTAAGCCTAACCTCAGTACCAAGCAAATTAGCTGAAACTATAGTAAAGAACATAATTATCAGACAAATAAACACGATTTGTTGGGGAAGAGTCAACACAGCTTTTGTAAAGGGAAATCATGCTTCACCAATCTATTAGAATTCTTTGAAGGAATGAACAAACACATGGACAATGGTGATCCAGTGGATATAGTGCATGTGGGCTTTCAGAAAGTCTTTCATGAGGTTCCTCCCCAAAGGCTCTTAGGCAAAGTAGGCAGTGGTGGGGAAAGAGGGAAGGCCCTCTCATGGATCAGTAACTGGTTAAAGAATAGGACACAAAGGGTAGGACTAAATGGTCAGTTTTCACATTAGAGAGAGTAAATACTGTAGTGGAGGGATCTATACAGAGACCTGTCCTGTTCAGCTTATTCATAATTAAGGCTTCAAGTTTGTCACGGAGGTCACAGATTCCGTGATGGCACTTAACTCTGAGTGTCACTTATCTTGGGGAGCTCCCCGGAAGTGGCGACATGTCCATCCCTCTCAGCCCCTAGCTCCGCTCACTGTCTCTGCCCGCAGGCACTGCCCCTGCAGCTCCCATTAGCCGTGGTTCCTGGCCAGTGGGAGCTGCGGAGCTGGCGCTTGCAGCGGGGGCAGCACATGGACTAGGAGCTGAGGGAAGGACATGTCGCCACTTCTGGGGAGCCACGAGGAGCTGGGTAGGGAGCATGCCATCCCCGCCAACCCCTGCCCCCCAGCACCAGCGGGGGTCCTGGGCTGCTCCCCCCAAACACCTGCGGTGCCCCCGGGTCCTCCCCGAGCACCCGCGGTATCTCCACGGGCTGTCCCCTCCCTGCCCCAGATTTAGTCAGGAGTATATAGTACAAGTCATGGACTGGTCATGGGTCTTACAATTTTGTTTACTGCCTGTGACCGGTCCATGACTTTTACCAAAAATATCTGTGACTAAAACATAGCCTTATTCATAATGATCTGGAAAAGGAGATAAACAGTGAGTGGCAAAGTTTGCAGACAATACAACATTATTCAAGATAGGTAAATCCAAAACTGACTGCAAAGATTTACAAAGGGATCTTACAAAACTGGGTGACTGGGTAAGAAAATGATAGATTAAATTCAAGGTTGATAAATGCGAAGTAATGCACATTGGAAAACCTAATCCAAACTACATTATCCTAATCCTAATGCATAAAAATTATGGGGTGCAAATTAGTTGCTACCACTGAAGAAAGAGATCTTGGAGTCATCCTGGATAGGTCTTTGAAAACTCTCAATGTGCAGTGGCAGTCAAAAAAGATAACAGAATATTAGGAACCATTAGGAAAGGGATAGGTAATAAGACAGTAAATATCATAATGCTACTATATAAATACATGGTATGCCCACATCTTGAATACTGTGTGAGTTCTGGTCACCCCATCTCAAAAAAGATATATTGGAATTTGAAAAGGTTCAGAGAAGGGCAACCAAAATGATTACAGATATTGAACAGCTTCCATATGAGGAGATTAAAAAGACTGGGACTGTTCAGTTTAGGATAGAGACAACTAAGTGGGGATATGATACAGGTCTATACAATCATGACTGGCGTGGAGAAAGTGAAGAAGGAAGTGTTATTTATCCCTTCACATAACACAAGAACCATTGTTCACCTAATGCAATTAATAGGCAGCAGATTTAAAACAAACATAAAGAAATACTTATTCACACAATGCACAGGGAATGTTGTGAAGGTCAAAGGTATAACTGGATTCAAAAAAGAATTAGATGAGTTAATGGAGGATAGATCCATCAGTGGCTATTAGCAAAGATGGTCAGGAACACAAACCCATGCTCTGGGTGTCCCTAAATATCTGACTGCCAGAAGCTGGGACTGGATGACAGAGGATGCATCACTCAATAAATTGTCCTGTTCAGTTCATTCCCTCTGAAGCATCTGGCACCGGACACTGTTGGAATACACGAAAAAAGAACAGGAGTACTTGTGGCACCTTAGAGACTAACAAATTTATTAGAGCATAAGCTTTCGTGGACTACAGCCCACTTCTTTGGATGCATATAGAATGGAACATATATAGAGGCTGAGCCATTACAGACATTGTAATCTATCTCCCCTTCTCACACTTCTTAACAAACTGTCTGTACTGGGCTATCTTGATTATTACTTCAAACGTTTTTTTTTTCTCTTACTTAATTGACCTCTCAGAGTTGGTAAGACAACTCCCACCTGTTCATGCTCTCTGTATGTGTGTATATATATATATATATATTTCCTCTATATATGTTCCATTCTATATGTCTTCCTTCTGAAAATAGAAGAGCTTTCTTGTGTGGTTGGTAAAGACTGCACTCTGATATGTAGTGGCTAGTGTTCAATAAAAGCTCAGCAAAGATTAAGCATAACTATGACCATACGGCTCCAGCTCAGCTCATTCAAACACATTTGGTCATTGTTTACCTAAGTTTGCAGCAATAAATACAGATGTGCGGATCTGAATCCACACCTGGCATTAATCAGCTGCTGCTGCTATTTCACAGCTGACTGTAAACAAGGAAAAATGCTAAAGTGGAAATACTATTCCAGAATAACAAGAACTATTATAGGCACCCACAGTGATGAAGGAGGCTTCCTAACAACGAGCACTTCCCACACATTCGGTGGTGAGAGAAGGGTTTTTGCCATACTATATCAGACCCTACTTCCATAAAAGCATCTGCAGTTTTTCATTCTAACGCAAGTTTTCTTGTGCTGATTAGGAACTGATGAACCTGATCAAATCTTTTCCCAAAACGAACCAAAACTGAAATGTTGTGAGATTTTTTTAAAAATGTAGGTAACATGTTTGATGGCTTGTTTGTTTTCCTGTGCTGATACACTTTGTTTTGGCCAGGTTTGAGAGAGAAAATGTGTGTAGTTGCCAAACGTGTGGTCCTTTGCAGGGGTGGTGAGGGCTGCACTTTATTGTCTCTGGTATTTCCTCACAGAGAGGATCCAGGGAGTAGGTAGGCTGGAGGCCTTGATCAGCAGCTTGGGAAAAATAATCAGCCAGGCCGAGATCAGTTCATAGCCCTTTACTCAAGGCTCTGTGTATTGTCCAACACACACAAAAGGATATGTGGAGTGATAGCATAAAGTTATCTATGGTCTGCAGGACCTCAAGTCTCCTTGCAGTCTTCTGCTGCAGTTACAGGAGGGTCTCCTCCAGTTCTTTCCTGATCCGAGTTCCCCTCCTGGAGCTGAAGTGCTCATCTATCTCCCCCAGCTGGTAATTGTCAGATCCAGTTGTTCACTGGTGTGTGTGTCAACATATCTAATATAATATCAGGAGAATATACGTACCTATGCCTATGATTTAACAGGAGGATTGTTTCCTGAGCCTCCTTGTCTAGGCTACAATGATGCAAGAGGCAGACAGTGGTTCTAATTTTCCAGTTTAGAACATGTTACTCCATATCCTTCACTCATACTTGGCATCAGAAGGAACTCTGGTGCCATCTTTATCAATCCTGCCTGCAGCTCCCATCCTAACATTCTTTTGAACCTATAGTAGATTTTATATTGAATCTTTTTTCACTGGTGACCTTGTGGTTTAAACATTCTTCAGCTACCTTGCCCCTTTTCTGTGAAAACTCCTGAGCAGCCGTGTTCTTTATCTCAGACACACATGCTTAGTAGCACCACTCAGCAGTACATCCATTGTCAGTGCTTGTCTCATCTTTGCTCAATAGTGATTTGGCCATCATGAGTTCAATTAGCACATAAGTAAATTATGGCAATAAGAAAGAAAAATATTCGCATGGATGACCCAGATGGCCTCTATCTCAGTCCAGGTCCATACATCCATTGCTTGTGCTAGGAAAATTGTTCCTTCTCATCAAGCTTCTCAGCTCCTTGCTGTTGCTAGTCCAACAATCTTACTCAACTTTCTAGCAGTGTATATAAACAGGTGCACGTCTGATGGATGGAACTGACATTAACTGGCTTTAGCTCACTCAGTAAGGCAAGAATAGCATTTCCAGCCAACAGGATGCATAGAATTCAGTGTAGTGGCAACATTTGTAGGCAACAGGAGGCTCAAGACAGTCGATGCCAGTCTAGTACAAAGCAACATGTATGTTGTTAGACTGCAAGTGAATGGAGCTGTGACTTGAATTTTCTGAGTACCAATGTGAGAGGAAAATATGTGCTTTCCTGCGGTAAGTCATTTTGTACCAGTTGAGCATTGCAATCCACTGCTGTAGGGCTGTTGGAACAGATAGAGTCCAATACCACCATGATGCTGCAGGTTACTGCTTGTTTGGTGACCTTTACTTTAGAAGATAAACATGTGGGTAGACACGCGTCCATCTATCTCCACAGGCACCCCTGTTCTGTAGAGTCTGGTGCACATCATTTATCTGATATCATGGGTGGACTATCTTTTATGCTTGACTGGACTTTCTTTTAAACTGGTGTGAGGCTCCCGAGTTCTAAAATAGGGATGGTTTCATTTCAAAATACCTCTTATTTGCCAGACTGCGCCACCTCCTCACCTTATGGATACCTGCTAGTGTCATCGTGAATATAGTTAAGAGTCAGGGGAAATGTTTCTTTGGGGCCAGTGAAATAATATTTGTGCACTGCAGCTGAGATAAGCCCTCATTTCTGCTGCTTATCTTAGATTAATTTCACTTTAAGAGTGTATCCATTTGAATTCACATCAAAGCAGCAGTGATATATCAGTTGGGGATTTAAAGTTCTGGACAATAGCTTTGAATGCTGTTTGCTTGTTCCAAAGATCTATGATCAACTGTAGTCCATTGATGCTAGTGCTATATTGATGATTGTATTGTTTGTGTTAAAGTTTACAAACCACAATCAGATTAATCATTTCTCACTCATCTACAAAGGTTTAGAGCCAACATTTGAGATGATGAAAACTTGTCGTTAGTCGATCCTGTACTCCTGGATCTATACTTTTGTGTTTTTTTTCTATTAAAGTGTACCATTTATCTAAGTATTCACAGAGTTTATTGCACCAGATAGAAAGGTTTGGGAAAAGAACTGGCTGGTTTGGGGGCAAGGTGTCAAGAGTTAATTAGTTGCATGTTGCTCATGTTTTAACTGGGAGGCCAGAAATTACAGATTAATTTAGTGATGGAGAAAACAGGATAGAAAGACAGTGGAAGACACATGAAACTACTGAGTCTACGCTGGTTATTGAGCCAAAACAGTCCTGTATGTGATAGATAAATACTGTGTCTTTTCATACCTCTACAGTTTAGACTTTTTTCAACTGTCCTTCTTTTGTTCAAAAGCAAACTTATTAAATGTATGGCTATAGGGTGCTTTTACATGACATTTCCTGGTATATCTGTTTGCTGCTGGAAGGGCAGTTAACGTGCACTTGGAGTAGCAATTGCCTTTGCCATAGCTTTGAACTGTTTCTTAATGCTTAATGTGTATGCTTCATCCAAAGTATTTGAGCCTTGTAAGAGGGTCAGTTTCCTGGCTAAGGTCAGTGAATGCAGCGCGTTTTTAAATGCAGATAGTCTGATCTGCTCACTTAAGAGCTTTAGTACATCATTTTGCAATCACATATCTCAGAAATAATTTATACAATCAATTAAAGAGCATTATCAAGGGATGATTTGACAACTGTTGCCATGCCAACCAGTGAAGCAGAGAGAGCCTCAGTGTTTAAAGGCTGCACCTGGTGATAGATGTAGCAGATTTTGAGGACTCAGACAGAATCACAGATGTCCAAAGGTGTGGAGGGAACATGATTTAAAGCTTGATTTTATGCCATTTTTACTGGCGAAAGGGTGTTGATGGCATGTTGTTCACGTTCTCATTAAAATTCTGTCATTTTTCACAAAGTGTTCTGCATTCAGGGCTGAAAACTGAAGTGAGAATGCACTTTACAGACTGATAAAATATGATAGCAAAATGGATGATGTTCATTTGCAGGCTGAATTAATTTAAAAAAAAGTTTGTGTCAGTGCATTTATGAAAAGCTCGTTAATCAAACAGAACTTTACCAGCCTTAATGGACATGTCTTAAACACTCTTGTATTAATATTTAAAATTCTGGTTTGCAAATGGCTTCCAGTGCATTGGCTAAGAAGTAATTAGAATAGGTCATTACAAGAAGAAAACAACAGAAGTTGAAAGTACACTTCCAATTGGCTAGCCACAGCCTTCAGTAAATTGCTTCATAATTTCAATGTTTGGGCTTAAAGCCTTACTCATAGGGTAGATAGGCTTCTCTTAGGCTACGCCTACACTCACAGTGCCATGCAGCATATTGACTCTGCACAGCCCTGCAGCACAGGTATAAACAGCAATGTAGATGGTGAACAGAGTAAAGACACACTAGAACCCTAGGGAACGTACCCACATGGCTCTCTACATGCCCAAACAGTGCCTCCCTCATCTACACTGCTACACATAGCAGTCCCACTGTCTCTCTGCTGTCAGAGCCTTTCCCACCACAGTGAAAGGCTCTGGCAGTGGGGAAAGGCTCTGGCAGGGGGGAGGTAGCAGGAAGATGCTCTGGCAGCTCCCTGCAGCTAATGACTTTTCCTGCTGTCCCACCACCACTAGTGCATTTCACTGCCATGTGCAGCTCCACACCAGTGTGGACAGCCTTCTTTTCACTGCAGCACTTAGATATGTGTACCTTACATGCTGCCGCAAGTGTAGCCAAGCCCTTAGTGAGACATAAGAATTTGATAAAGAACAGGTTGTTTGCCCCCTTATGCTCAGTGTATTTATTTATGCAGTAGGGAAGACTAAGTGTCTCCCCTATAGGGATTACTGGGTGAAAGTCTATGGCCTGTGTTATGCAGCAGGTCAGACTAGCTGATCATAGTGATTCCTTTTGATGTTAAATCTATGAATTTGTGATCTAAGAATAACAGTTTGGACTTGCGATTATTGTAAGATTTTTGAAACAGGGACTTTTTCTTACTATGTGATCCTGGTGGGAACTCTTCAGTGTTAATGTAATACAAATAATATATAGTAATAGTTCATTCGCATATCTACTGGTGCATACATTGTCATAAGTGTGAAACCTGCCTTAATGCCAAATCCTCACAACAAAGTGTTATTTATTTAGCATATCTTCAACAGCCTCTGGGAACCTCTTATTTTCAGGTGATCTCTAGTAACCCTAATACAATGGAAACTATCTTAAAAGTTTTCAGTGACTTAAGTTAACTTACTTCTTTGACTAATCTTGCTGCATAACTCAATTTATTTGATCTAGGAAATGATTATTAGGGCTCATAATTTCTTTATCTATTTTTATTGCCAGTCATGTATCAATAACAAAGTGTAGTATTCTCCCTTCTTCCTCAAGCCACCTCATGAAGAAAGAACAGGAGTATTTGTGGCACCTTAGAGACTAACAAATTTATTAGAGCATAAGCTTTCGTGGGCTACTGCCCACTTCTTCGGATGCAGTAGTCCACGAAAGCTTATGCTCTAATAAATTTGTTAGTCTCTAAAGTGCCACAAGTACTCCTGTTCTTTTTGTGGATACAGACTAACACAGCTGCTACTCTGAAACCTCTCATGAAGAAAAAGCATTTTTAAACTTCCTCAATCCTCCATCCTGAATTTCAGTGGACTGGGAGCACCATCCACAGACAACAAAAGTCTGACTTGCTAAATCAGGGCCAAACACTGCAGTCCGTAATCAAGCAAAATTACCATGAAAGTTAAGCTCCCAGACCCCTGCTTTGTATTTCAATGGATGCTTTTTGTAGAATCAAATGAAGTAAAAATCTTAAATGAACCAAACTGTACCATAGAATTCCCCTCTGTTTGGCACTGGTGAGGCCACATCTGGAGCATTGCGTCCGGTTTTGAGCCCCCCACTACAGAAAGGATGTGGACAAATTGGAGAGAGTCCAGAGGAGGGCAATGAAAATGATCAGGGGGCTGAGACACATGACTTATGAGGAGAAGCTGAGGGAACTGGGCTTGTTTAGTCTGCAGAAGAGACGAGTGAGGGGGGATTTGATAGCAGCCCTCAATTACCTGAAGGGGGGTTCCAAAGAGGATGGTGCTCGGCTGTTCTCAGTGGTGGCAGATGACAGAACAAGGAGCAATGGTCTCAAGTTGCAGTGGGGGAGGTCTAGGTTGGATATTAGGAAACACTATTTCACTAGGAGGGTGTTGAAGCACTGGAATGGGTTACATAGGGAAGTGGTGTAATCTCCATCCTTGGAGGTTTTTAAGACCCAGCTTGACAAAGCCTTGGCTGGGATGATTTAGTTAGTGTTGGTCCTGCTTTGAGCAGGGGGTTGGACTAGATGACCTCCTGAGGTGTCTTCCAACCATAATCTATGATTATATGATTCTATGAGGAAGTTAGTAAAACAGAAATTAAAAGGTACAGCACTAAAAGTGAAATCCCTGCAAGCTGCATGGAAACTTTTTAAAGACACCATAGTAGATGCTCAACTAAAATGTATACTCCAAATTAAAAAAAATAAGAGAACCAAAAAAGTGCCCCCGTGGCTAAACAACAAAGTAAAAGAAGTAGTGAGAGGCAAAAGAAGCATCCTTTAAAAAATGAAAGTTAAATCCTAATGAGTAAAATAGAAAGGAGCAAAAACTCTGGCAAATGAAGACTAAAAATATAATTAGGGAGGTCAAAAAAGAAATTGAAGAACAGCTAGCCAAAGACTCAAAAAGTAATAGCAAAAAAAAATGTTAAGTACATTAGAAACAGGAAACGTGCTACACAACCAGTGGGGTCACAGGACGATCGAGGTGCTAAAGGAGCACTCAAGGACAATAAGGCCATTGTGGAGAAACTAAATGAATGCGTTGCATTGGTCTTCACGGTTGAGGATGTGAGGGAGATTCCCAAATCTGAGCCATTCTTTTTAGGTGACAAATCTGAGGAACTGTGTCATTAGAGGAGGTTTTGGAACAAATTGATAAACTAAACAGTAATAAGTCACCAGGACCAGATGGTATTCACCCAAGAGTTCTGAAGGAACTCAAATGTGAAATTGCAGAACTACTAACTGTAGTCTGTAACCTATCATTTAAATCAGCTTCTGTACCAAATAACTGGAGGATAGCTAATGTGACGCCAATTTTTAAAAAGGTCTCTAGAGGTGATCCCGGCAATTACAGGCTGGTAAGCCTGACTTCAGTACTGGTTGAAATTATAGTAAAGAACAAAATTGTCAGACACATAGATGAACATAATTTGTTGAGGAAGAGTCAACATGGTTTTTGTAAAGGGAAATCATGTCTCACCAATCAACTAGAATTCTTTGAGGGGGTCAACAAGCATGAGAACAAGGGGGATCCAGGGGATATAGTGTATTTAGATTTTCAAAAAACCTTTGACAAGGTCCCTCACCGAAGGCTCTTAAGCAAAGTAAGCTGTCATGGGATAAGAGGGAAGATCCTCTCATGGATTAGTAATTGGTTAAAAGATAGGAAACAAAGGGTAGGAATAAATGGTCAGCTTTCAGAATGGATCTAGGTAAATAGTGGTGTCCCCTAAGGGTCTGTAATGGGCACAGTCCTATTCAACATATTAATAAATGAGCTGCAAAAGGAGGTAAACAGTGAGGTGGCAAAATATGAAGATGATACAAAACTATTCAAGATAGTTAAGTCCCAGGCTGCGAAGAGCTACAGAAGGATCTCTCAACACTAGGTGACATGGCCACAAAATGGCAGATGAAATTCATCATTGATAAATGCAAAGTAATGCACATTGGAAAACATAATCCCAACTATACATATAAAATGATGGGGTCTAAATTAGCTGTTACCACTCAAGAGAGAGATCTTGGAGTCACTGTGGATAGAGTTCTCTGAAAACATCCACTCAATGTGCAACGGCAGGCAAAAAAGCGAAAAGAATGTTGGGAATCATTAAGAAAGGGATAGGTAATAAGACAGAAAATATCATATTGCCTCTATATAAATCCATGGTACGCCCACATCTTGAACACTATGTGCAGATGTAGTCACTCCATCTCAAAAAAGATATATTGGAATTGGAAGAGGTTCAGAAAAAGGCAACAAAAATGATTAGTGGTATGGAACAGCTTCCGTATGAGGAGAGATTAATAAGACTGGGACTTTTCAACTTGGAAAAGAGACCACTAAGGGGGGGGATATGATTGAGGTCTAAAAAATCATGACTGGTATGGAGAAAGTAAATAAGGATGGGTTATTTACTCCTTCTCATAACACAAGAACTAGGGGTCACCAAATGAAATGAATAAGCAACAGGTTTTAAACAAACAAAAGGAAGTATTTATTCATACAACGCAAAGTCAGTCTGTGGAACTCTTTTACAGAGGATGTTGTGAAGGCCAAGATTATAACAGGATTCAAAAAAGAACTAGATAAATTCATGGAGGATAGGTCCATCAAGGGCTATTAGCCAGGATGGGCAGGGATGGCATCCCTAGTCTCTGTTTGCCAGAAGCTGGGAATGGGCGACAGGAGATATAGATCACTTGATGATTACCTGTTCTGTTCATTTCTTCTGGGGCACCTGGCATTGGCCACTGTCGGAAGATAGGATACTGGGCTAGATGTACCTTCGGTCTGACCCAGTATGGCTGTTCTTATGTTCTTAAATCCCTTTAAAATGTTAGCAACTATACATGGAACATTCCAACAAGCACCCACATACCACTTCTTCTGTGAATTCATCCCATCCCCTATTATACACAATCAGATAAGTTTGAGTGTATCCCAAAGAATCATCTTATTGTACCCAACCCCTCAAGCTGCACAGTGCGGTAATCACAGGGGTTAGGAATCAGTTATATTTGAAGAGGTGCTATGGTGCCCTATAATTATATTTCTCAGGCCCACCCCAAAATAAAGTCCTCTCTGCTAATCAAGCAATAAGACATCAGTTCCATGGGGCTAATGTGTCACTTGAAAATCCTAGAATAATAGAAATAAGACAGAGAAAATAAGACTGATTAGGTAGATTATCATGTCTCATCCCCCTGCCAGTGCTAAATTGTTCCCTACAGTATACTGTAAGTTCAAGAATTATGATAATATTTTGCTTACTGGCATGAGTTCATGTGATATTCATTTGGGAACAAATCCTGCCTTGATGTAGGCAGGTGCAACTCTCACTGAAGTTGGGAGTTGTACCTGTCATGCTGTCTGGAGTGGTTCATGACCATGAGATCGAACCTCAGGGCAGACTATCAAAAAACAGGCAGACAGCCCAAACTGGTGGTGTGTTCTATAAGTAGATTTTACAAACCCAGTAACAAATGTGAACTGCTGAAGTACTATAACTGTCTTACTATGGTATCATAGTCTCCTTGGGCATTCCAGACTGTCTATCTTACCATCAAGCAAACTGGACTTAGTGATAATTGGTTGCTATACACCAAAGATCACAGGTTGCTTCCAGTCCCAAGAGACCAGTTACTTACACCAGGTCAATTTGTTCCAATCTCATGCCAAAGACAATGCTTGTAGCCAATCCTATAGTAAACTAACTAATGATCTATTAACTAGGAAAAAGAAATGAGAGATTTATTTACAGGTTAAATACAGGCAAACATATACACACAAATGAGTTACAGTCTATGGTTCCAGAAGGTGACCAAGGAGTAGCAATCTGTCAGCACTGAATGTTTTTTAGGGCTAATCCATGTTGACCCTGGGGATCTCTGCTTCTGATTCATAGCTTCAGCCCTGTGAGAGACTAAACAACAAAAGAGATGAAAAAATGTCTTGTTCACTGTCTTGATTTCCTACTTCCAGAATTTCAGCTGATGAGATGAGACCTTTTGCACATAGCCTCTTCATGGGTGTGATGGGGCAATTAACAAAGTCTTTGTATGGTGATGTACCACAATCATCCATTTAGTTTTGATAGCCTTCTTAATGAGTAGGAGATGATCCATTCTGAAAGGTTGACCATTTCAGAGCAAACATTTTTTACAGTTATAAAGCAATAATTATTACCTTATAGCATGTGGTAAAGATATTATAAGTGAAATTCATGCATGCAGCAACTTAAAAGCATTTCATCATGTTTAAGCACATTGTTATAAGGCCAATACCCATCTTAACTATACCAACACACAGATGAGAGGGACTGGCTTCCAAAATTTGTAACCACACCCAATCCACGATCTGCAAAAATGGTCCATGGATATAAAGCAGTTATCTGTGGATATAAAGCGGATATCCACAGCTATAAAGAGGATATCTGCCAGTTTGCAGGGCTCTATTTGTCAATGATGGGCTGAAGCCTAATGCCTGGGCCAGAGTTGCCACCTGGTTCTCCAGGGTTACAGTATCCACTTATCCTAAAGTTCTGGACCCTTGTTTTGGTGGGGGGGGTTTCAGTATATTTGCTCAGCAAACTCAGACCCCTGTTGCAACCAGTTTGAATTGATGCTTTTGGCAACAGGGTAACAAACACGAATGAGAAAGCCCAGACTTGAGATGTTCCTAATTAGCTCATGCTAATTTGGAGAACTTGTAGCAACCTGACACAGGATAACATTTTAATTTCTCTGGCCAACAGTCTGGGTGCTGGATATGAAAAACATGATGCAATGCATGTGATGTCATGACAGCTCTTGGTCATACCAGAAGAGATTACTTTAAGGACCTGCAACCTTCTCTGATGTAGTGAGTAGTTCCACAACGCAGAGACATTAGAAGTCACTGCATGTTCCCCGGGGGGGGGGGGGGGGGGGGGGGGGGCTGTTGCAGGGGATTGTTGTTCATTTGCCTTGGTTTGGTTATTTTTAGCTGCCATATGTACAATTCAATGCTTATTTTGCACATAAGTGCAAAGCTGCTTAGCAAGGGAAAGTAGACTGCCAAGAAGCAAGTGCGATGTTTGTTTACCATGCTGAAAGTAGAAGGGATTATGATGCCGGCATATCTCTCATTTTATCCCAGTCTTCCTAATGTCATAGTAATGTCTTAACCCTTCTTTACTTCCTCACAGTTAAATGAACCAGCTGCTCGAAATAGAAGGAAAATGCATAAGCTTCAGCAGGCTTGAAAAAGGTACAAATATTTTAACCATCTAGGAATATATAATAGGTTCTGAAGTGATTCAGAGCACTCCCTTTGGAGCTAATTCTGGTTGCGGAATTGGTGCATGCCAGAAAATGCAGAGGTGGCAGTGGGCATGCAATACGGAAATTAGATGCTCTGAATCTGCTTCTTTTGGAAAGCCACAGAGAGGGTGAGGCTATGTTACACTAGCACTTTTGTCGGGGAAATTTATGCCGGTCAGGGGTGTGAAAAAGACACCCCCTGACCAACAGAAGTTTCACTGACAAAAGCACGAGTGTGGACAGCGCTATATCAGCAGGAGACACTCTCCCGCTGACATAGCTACCGCCGCTCGTTAAGGGTGGTTTAATTATGCTGAAGGGGAAGCTCTCTCCCAACAGCATAGAGCAGCTACACGGAAGACCTTACAGCAGCGCAGCTGCAGCGGTACAGCTGTGCCACTGTAAGGTCTGCAGTGTAGGCAAAGCCTGATTTGCACATCTTTCATGAACAAGGGCTTAATTCTACCCTCCCTGGTGTTGGTCCATTGACCTCATTTCATACCCGTGCACGCCCTGGGAGCTCAGGGGTTGTAACAGGGGCATGGTGCATGTGTAAATGCTTGGCTATGCTGCTGTCCAGAGAAAACAAAGGTCAGACACAAATTATTTCTACTCTTAGCAGGGACAGAATGTGTGAGATTCGGGACAGAACTGACTAGGGGGGCAGAGACTCAACTTGTAGTTTTCTCTATCCCACCAGTTCCTGATTTTCCCCTGCCAGGCTTCTCTCACAACCCTCTTCCAGAACTCTTCTTGCTTCAGTGCAGGCTCCAAAGGAAAAGTTTCCTGCTCTCCAGGCTTTGGCAAGGTGGGACTTGCTGTTATAGGTGCTATGCTCCCTAGGTGTAGCTAAGTTTGCTGCAGTGAATCTTGTTCTGCCCAAGCTCCAATCAGCACCCAGCTTGTCTGCCCTGCCTGTTTTCTGTACCTCCCTCCCAGCTGTGCTGCCCTCAGGGGGAGTACCTGGCAAAGGAAGTAGTGAAAGGGGAGGAAAGGGGGAAAGGCCTCTACCACTAGTCACTCAGCTGCTAGAAGAGTAGTTCCTATTTATTACGTCTACTGGCATTCAAAATTGTGGGGGAGGGACCTTGAAAACTGGCAGTAAATAGGCTGCCTGCCCCCAAGGAGATTACAAATTAATGGCCAGATTTTGCCTGGCTCTTATCCGTAGACGGTCCCTCACTATTGCTCCAGGAGGAGACTGAGACAGGCAGAGCCTGATGGGAGGCGGAGTGTGCTTTGCAAGAGTGCATGTGAAATCAAAATGAGGCTGGTTTTCCATAAGCAGCACGTAAAGCTGTTAAATTTTAGCACAGTTAACTTGGCTAGAAATGAGTTTCAATATTCAAAGATGTTTGGTCTTTTGTATGTTTCCCCACTGGATTTCAGACTATAAAGTGCTTTACATAGACTTCAATCTTGCAGTATTTTCATGGCATTAGCAATCAAGCAAAGTAATATGATTGACTGTATTTTTCTTATATTACCAATGAAACTGATAGAAATAACTAATTCATTAACTGAATAAACTAAGCTTCCTGTTGTGCATCAGCCTAGCATAGTATGAGTAACAGCACACCTTAAAACCATTTCCTATCTTACGGGGTTTTGTGTTTAAAAGGGTGTGTATTAAAGGAATCTATTAAAGTACTTTTACCTCTTTCAGTCTCTGATAATTAATATGAACTCTAAGTGCTTTATGGATTGTTGGGCTGATAATTCACTAGCAGCTGAAGTAATAGAGGTTGTGTTGGAAAGATGGCCTCATACATACCTTGCAGAGTGCACTAAATGATTGAACCAAAAGAATAATAGGTGTGGAAATTGCTGTGTGCATGGTGTTCATTCAAAGATAATATATGAGAGGAGCAAGGCAAGCAGCAAGTTAGCAGATGATTCAGCCAGCATCTATGACTGAATAAAGTGTGAGTCTAACCTTCTGTCATTGAAAATATATTTAAACTGATATATTACTTTCTAAGCTAAAATATTTTACAGTACTGTTTTCCCTATAATGCTACCATAGAGCTAAATTAACACTTACGCATGGTGAGTTGCACCTTACTCCACAAGTAGTCCCATTGAAATCAATCTACTATTCATGTAGTTAGGGTCTACACAACATGAGTAAGTGTGTCAGAGTCAGGCACAACAGTAGACACCAAATAACATCTGATGAAGATATGTGGGTCTATTACATTTTTAACATGTGTAGGAAGGGATATATACACACTGAGAACAAACAGTTGATTATTGTTAGGCTATTCCTTTTGTTATACCTTAATCTAGAATACAGGACAGCGTACTTTATAAAAAAAATTAGTTGCCAAACATCAACCCTCATACAGGTGGAGCAAAGCTGTGGGACATTGATCTGTGTGGATTAAAATTAGCTACTTTTTCTCATACTACTTGGAAAGCGGTCTATAACTTATTTTTTTGGCGGGAGCACTCAGGTGTACAGCAAAGAAGCAGAACACAAAGCCTAGCCATTGAATAAAAGTGGTCTGACAAAGAGAGGGTAAAAATTTTTTTAATGGAGCAAGATAATTGCTAGAGCACATTCTGCAAATGTGCGGGTCAGGGACGGCTTGCAGCAACTTTGCATAACTGAGTAGCAGGACCCTGTCAACAGAATTCATGCTGCAAACATATGTTCTTCTGCTCAAACCAGTTTTCACTGCATCTGGAGACCAAGCGTTAGCGAGGAGAGAAAAAATAAAAGGAAGGCAGCACATGCAATTCTCTTCTTAGAGAAACCATTCATTTATTCATGAACAAAATCTTTCTCCTTCTAGCACTAGCAGAATTTCTCACAGAGTTTTAGGGCAGATGTTTTTGTGCTGTTTTTGCAACAACAACAAAAGGTGTGTGTGTGTGTGTGTGTGTGTGTGTGTGTGTGTATGAAAATTTCAGCATTTTTACAGGTTTATGAGCTTTTCCTCTAGGTGAAAGCTATGTTTTGATATCAAAAACAATCATATTTGGCAAAAAGTGGAAAACTTGGCAAAAACCATTGTTTAAAATTACTGCGAGACTTGTAAAATTCTAAAAATAACTCTGTTTCGCTGTCAAAAGTTCGGGAAACAAAAACCAGATGTTTCACCCCATTCCGGTTACTCTGCCAGATCTCCCACTGCTAAGGAATCAATTGAAATTCAGCATCAGAGCTGATCCTAAGGTCTTTGTTGAGAAATAAAATGGTACATTCTATTGATACTCGTGTCATTCTCATTAGCCAGCTGGGGATTGCAGACATCTGAGGACAGATCCTGCCACCCTTACTCTCACTGAGTACTAGTTTACTCTACAGAATTGGGCCACTAGAGTGTAGAATGGTTGTTGGGAATACATGCATTAAATACCAAATTCTGCAACCCTTCCTCATATTTAAATCAACAGGGCTACTTGTATGAGTAAGTGCTACTCGATCTGTGGTTGTAGTGGCTTTCGGTTAGCAGTCTGGGTTAGGGTTGGGACTATTAAATTCAGAGAAGATACGTGTACACATCAAGATGAGACTATAGCCTTCAGATTATAACTTTTACTTGTGAACTCCATAAGACCAGAGTCTGTTCAGGAAATAATGTGTGATGAGTAGCACGAAAATCACTTGGTCAGTGTCTGAATTGTGGTTGCTCTCTTCCTTAGGGGCTGGATTATAATCATATTAGAATATTATACATCTTTGGTGTCTGCATACTACTTTTCTCTCCTGAAATATGATGGTTACACGCTGGTTGACTTTTAAGAGGTCAGATAGAACTTTATTATTCTGAGACTGAGATCTGAGATGCCCTCTTTTGATGATGATGTCTATAGCCATACATGAGTCATTAGAAATGGTGCCTGATTATTGTCTTGAATTGTTGATCACCTTAACTATTGTGCTTTGGACTTGAAGATGATTGCTGCCTTATCTGAAAGAAGAAAGTAATTGACTGGCTTACATAGAGAACATATGTGTTTATTCAATCTACTGAACTATGAGGGACTTATTCAGATAATGCTTTCTACCAGCACAGCTTGTTTCTCTAAAAGGTTGGCATTCTATACCCCCAAATTTAATCTCACAACTTCTTCCTTATGCTGTGAGCCTGATTTTTCACTGCCTTATATATTGTGTAGCCTTTTACACCAAAGTGCCAACTGACTGCAAAATGCTAGTAGCTCAGAATGATAGGCCAAGATTTCTACAGGTGACTTGTGTTTTGGAGGCTTCAAGTTTTTGCTTAAGCAATTTGAGACCTTAAGGGAGGCAGTGTCGCTTAGTAGTTAGTGCATTGGACTAGGATCTGAGTTTTGTTCCCAGCTCTTTCACTAGCTTGCTGTGTGACCTTAGGCAAGTCATTTCCTCTCGCTCGCTCTGTGCCTCAGTTTCCCTATGTGTAAAATGGGAATAATGATACTGACCTCCTCTCTTCTTTGTTAAATAAACTCATACTTGCGAGCTTTACAAACAAATGTAAGTGCTGTGTGTTAAGCAGAGCTGTGATGTACTGTTCCTTTGGGAACAGTGGGTTTAGTAATTCTGTGAGTGTCCAGTGACTAGGGTGTTGGACACCACAGGGGGCTGCTCGGAGGACTCGGGGGTTGGAGTGTGCTTGTAACTAGCCTGTATGAGGGACAGAAGAGCCTGTATGGACTGAGAGGGGCGAGCTTGTTCTGCTTGTGGTCAGGGTTGTCAGGAAGATGACCCTGGTACATACAAGGCTTCCTCACCCTAAGGACAGGTGGTGGTGAGGCATCGTACAATCCTGAGTCCCACAGGGGAGTGTCACAGAGCAGGGCTGGCACACAGTCTGCAGCCCACTAAGGTATGTGCGCCAGGGAGTTCAGGGAAGAATTCTGCCTCTGAAGAACTCTACCTGCTAGTGCTCCCTCTGGGGCTTCACGCTGCCTCTACAAGGCACAAGCTGGCCCAAATATTTCTTCAGTCCTTACTTGGGCTAACTCCTAATGGGATCATTGGAAGTTCGTGTGAGTAGGTGTGATGGCTCTCATCTTGGCTGACATACCAGGATTGCACCAGGGATCTCCCGAGCTAAAAGCACAATCTGCTATACATAAGGACTTCAGGATTAGGACCATGGCAAATTCTTTGTTATTTAGGCAAGGGGAAGTCTCAAGAAATAGGTCTGTGCCTCACTACCAATGTATACAAGCTCATGTCTACTTCTGGCTCAACAGAAACTTGCTGTTCTACTGTATTTAGAGTCATTTTTAATAAGGGACAAATTTTGCAACAGGATGGAATTAGATCCTTATGATCTGGGGCCAAATTCTACTCTCGTACTTGTGTAACTGCAAAGTCATTCCGTTGGCTTCCAGTATTTCCATTGAAGATGGATGTACACTGGTGTAATTTAGAGCAGGACTTGATCTCTTACTGGAAATAATAGTTGAGTCCCTTAAGAGTAAGAGAGTCATTCCAATGTTGTCAACAAGTAATTCTCTTTCTGGTTTAACTGAAAATTGACAATCACTAAGCACTCTGTCAAATATTCAAGCTAGAAACATTCCAGATGAAGTTCTGCTTTTATTTGCATTAATGTAAACCTGGTATAACTCAAGTGACATTATTCCAGAATTCCACGCAACATACATCAGAATTATACCTTACACCATCACAACAAACCCTCATGGGCTGACCATGCCTTGAGGACACAACATAGAACCTCTTAATAGGAGGGCTTATACACTACCAGCTAAAGTAGTGCACCTGCATTCTTTACACATCTTAGGAACAAAGAATGTAGGGCATCCTTATATGATAGTGGACTCTATCTGGGGAAAGCAGTGACATTGAAAAAGATTTGGGGTTCATGGTGGATAATCAGCTGAACATGAGCTCCAAGTGCAACAGTGTGGCCAAAAGGGCTAATGCAAGCCTTGAATGCATAAACAGGGGGATCTTGAATAGGAATAGGGAGGTCATTTTACCTCTATATTTGGCACTGGTGTGACCACTGCCAGACTATGGTGTCCAGTTCTGGTGTCCACAATTCAAGCTTTAAAGAGCGTAGTATCCATGTGTTTCTTGGCAGATCGAAAGGTGTGCTTCCATTTGTCAAAGCAGGCAGCATATCAAATCACGTACAGTTGAAGACATCAATTACGAGAAGAACTCTATAAGCCTTTAATGGTCATATTCCTATTCTTCAAACTGCTAACACACAATGACTCAGACAAACAAAAGCCATAGAGAAAGCAGCTCAAACAGTGTGTATTGAATGTGAGCTTACAAAACTGTTGCTCATTTCTGCTCAATAAAAACCCTTATCATGCTTGCAAATGCTATGTACTGTTTCTGCAGATAGTTCAAGGAAATATTTCTTAAAGAAAATTTCTGCTACTCAACCCTTCCACCGGCCTCTTCTTTGAGTCCTACTCCCTTTAGAATATTAGTGATTTAACAAACCTTTTGTAGTTTCTTAAATCACTATGTAGAAAACACAGTGCCTGCCTACTGATGCTCCTAGCTTTCCCAAACCGCAGTAGTGTAAAACTGATCTTATGCCTGTCAGTTTCACTGTTGCTCACAGAAATTTCAACAGCAGCAATGAAAACAAAACCAGACTCTCTTTTTGTGTTGCTAGGAGCAGTAGAGGAAGCTTTTGGCACTTTGTTTTTAGGTAGTTTAACTTCGGTTAATGTTTGAAGGATTTCCTTGCAACAATAACTAGAAACTTTTTTTAAAATGAAAGCTTAGATTGTGCAGAAGTTGATGACCCTCATCCTGGACAGGTGGAACTTCAAGGTGTGTGTGTGTCTGAGTTGGGGAAGAAAGTGTGTGTATGTGTGAGAGAGACTGTTTTTGGCAACTGTTAATACTATGATGTTATTTTATAGAGCAGAATGTAGTAATGGATGTAGAGATTGGATGTAGTAATGTAGTAACAGGCATGGATGAGAGATTAGAATTAAAAACTCCTCCTATTAATTTTTACCAAATGATGTGCCATAGTCATAACACTCAAAGGTCATTTGTTTCCAGTTATGTGACTCATTTTAATCTCAAAGTTACTTACATTAAATACAAATTTGGGATAATTTACATCAGTGACAAAATATCTTGAAATTAAGGTAGAAAGTTATTTATCCTAAAAGAGTGAACCCCAGAGCATTTTTCCTTGAATAAAAACATTTTTTGTGTCATTCTGTTTGGGTCTTTGTCATATTGGCTTTGCCAGGTTTTGGACTATAACCACATTTCCAAGATATCACTAGCACGGTACTTGTGCCAATGCATACACAGGAAATCTTCTCTACTTTATGTTCTCAGTGAAGCATTTCTATATTTTTTCACATTCCATATGAAAAGGAGAAACAAATATTTTCATAGCTCAATTCCTGGGGCATCCCTAAGATTTTTCATGAGGTGTCGCTTGGAGTCTCTCCATCACAGGACAGCGACGTTACCTCTTGAAAGGGATGATTCTGTTGAAGGAGTTATCATTGTTTCTAAAGCAATTTCCTTGGATTTATCTGAGCTATTTCTCCAGGTGTTGAGCTGCCACTGATAACAGACAATATATTTTCTAATTTATAATAAAGCACAAATGTATTGCCAGTGTATATTTATGTATTTCATAATACAATACATGTTTTTCATTGTAGTGGGTGGTGTAATTTTGGGGTATTAAACTTGTGAAAGCACACACAGCATGAAATATGATCCTACAGACACCCTGTAAAGATATATAACTTCATCTCATTAGCAGAGAAGATACACATGTGTGGGTGGGAAGAAACAAAGGAGGTATTTCCATAAATCAAAGGACATTTTTGTATCCATGATCTTAAGAAAAAGAAATATTTAGATCTGCTCTTAAGAATTCACCTGTTTATGAAACAAATTTTCTTTAGTTTCCTTTCATTTAAAAGACTAACAATGTAAATTTTTAAAAATCTCTGCATGTTTTTCTCCAGAACTTTTCTGTCATGCTCTGATTTTAAATGTTATTTTAGCAAGAAGAAAGGACTCTGTGTCTTTGATTTATTATTTCTGTTTATGGAATATGGATGTTTGGCCAACTTTACTTCTTAAACTAAATGAATCAGTGGAAAAGCAATCACTTTTGGACATCAACTGTATAAAATAAACATTTGAATGATAAAATAAGTGTTCCCATCTGCAAGTTGGCTGGTATTTCATAATGGTATAGAATTCTTGTTTTTCTTATGTGGTGTCCCTTGTCATTTTTTCTCTTCTTTTTTGACTTTGTTTGGTCAGTTACTCAGCAAAAATTGCTTGTACCTTAGAAGAAACAGTGTCTATTCAGCATATGGCATTTATAGATCTTCAAAAGCCCTTTCAGGAAGCATGCTTCAGATTAGAGGGCTTTTCTACTTCTGGAATGGTTTTAATTTGTTAGCACTTTAGATCTGTAGTCTTGAGGTAGCTCCTCTTTCAGTCAATAAAATGGTTAGTGAAATGAGGGTAAAATATTATAATTGTGTTCTTCAAATCAGATTTTTATGTGGGGTTTTTTTCCTTTTGCTATGCGTATCTGACATTCTGGGAGGTTGTTTTCCTTTTACTCTTCAGTGCAACTGCCAAGAATGACGGTTCTAACCATGAATTACCACAGCAGCTCAAATCCAAGTGATTGGGAGGCTGCTATGTTGGGATAAAAAGAAAGACAAGAATGGTTTAGCTTTGACTAAAGCTAGTTTGCAACTGCAGCCTGCCATCAGGTCCAGAATTCATGCCTTTTTTGCTTGCAGCTCATATAACACTTTATACCACGTGCAGCACCTACAGTAGTGAGATACAATTAAACAAGTTAAGGTACGGTGAGGCTATACAATACAACTTCATTTAATATACATATCTGTAACAAGGTGGCAGGATGCCTCTTTCAACCCATCATGATAGCAGCTGTCCAACCCTGCATACAGACACTAGCTGATTTCTGCTGACTTAGTGTGGCTTATTAACACAACCAGCCTTTTTGTGCACAGAGATTGAGGTCTAGTACAGAAACGTCACTGCAGGGAAACTCTAGGTCATCTTAGAAAGCTCATGAACCCTGGCTGCACTGCCCAGATTGCCAGTAACTCCCAGCCCTTCCATGTCCCAACTAGGAGCAGATGACTTGCATGCTTACTTGGTTACATTTGAGTGGGTAGATATGCAGCCCAGTGAGAGGGGAAGGGTTCTGAGTGCTCTGATAGGCCTCTTTGACAACAGGCACCAATGGAAATCTGCCTCTGCATGGGGACAGTGCTACAGAGTGAGGCCAGGAAAGGCAGTCATTTTGGCGGTCCAAGGAAATTTACCAACAGAGGTTTTACATTTAACTTCAGGGGATGGCTGTGCACCTTTACTCAGCAACAGACTCATTGGCTGACACCCCAAGTCCAGGATAGTTGGGAAGCTAATGGATAGAGCTGGGTAGAACTGGATTTTCCATTTCATGGGAAACGTCACAATTTCTCATTTTTCCCCATTCCAAAACAGAACAAAAATATGCCATTTCCCTATTCCTGCATGATGTTCACCTGCTTATACATCCAAGGATCACATTTGCTGTCTTAGTTATAGTATCCCTGTGGGAATTGGTTATCTACCATGACCCCTAAGTCCTTTTCAGCATCACTGCATTTGAGATTCAGTCTCCCATACTAAAACTGTGACCTACATTCTTTGTTCCTAGATGACCTTGCATTCGGCAATATTTAAAAGCATGCTGTACCATGTGAGCCAAATTTGTACAATCATACTGTACTTAGCAGTATTTAACCAAGCCACCAATTTTTGTGTCAGCTGCAAATTTTACTAGCAAAGATTTTGTGTCACTGATAAAAATATGAATAGCATTGGCCCAATAATATATCTCAGCAGGACCCCACTAGATGATGATTCTCTATGTACAATTACTTTTTGCGATTTGTCAGTTGTCCAGTTTTTAATCCATTTAATATGGGCTGTCATTGGTGCCCTTTTGATGTAGATTCGTTAGTGGAGGTGACTTTGGCATTGACACCTCAAGATGAAGATGGAGCTGGACCTGTGGCTGGACCCGTTTCATGTACACACTGATGGAAAGATGCCAGCAGCTGCCTACAAACATAATACCTTTTTCCTCCCGCTTATTGCAGTAGTTAATTGACACTGAGAGAATATTCAGTATGTGGGAGCTAACAGAAAATATAGGGGGCAACCTAGAAGAGCACTATTGCTAGGCACCATGTCAGTATTTCTGTCGCACTCTTTCCATTTGCATGTGTGTGTTTTGCTTTTTTTGACTACACAACCGGTATATTCATCTATGTCCCCACACATAAATCTGCAAGTGGACATGCAAATAGAGTTCTTCTCCAATGTAGTTATGTAAATGAAATAAATTAAGATAATATTTGCAGCAGGCATTATTTGCAGTAGAAAATTGCTGTCTATTCCCTTCGACCGTCGTGATTGGGGAAAAGGCAGCATATATGCCTCACTTAACAGGTCACACTGGGATTGATGCGAAGAAAGAAACAACTCTAGGAGCCAAAGGGGTCTGTGTACAGTGTACATGTTACGGTACTCTGATGGTGCTGCTATCAGACAGTTCTTTCACCTGGGCTTATGACTTATGTAACAACTTTATTTTTTATCAACACCTACTGCACACATAGAGGCAATTAGCGGATTTACCATGGGTATCAAGGTAGGTGGGACTCGTATGCAAGTTAACATTTAAATCATCTGTGCCTTTGTGAAAGAGTGACTAGCTTGGTACCTAATGATTCACACATGTAAAACCAACACCACCACACTGGAAAATCACAAAGTTTCCTAAAATAAACAACCCAACAAGCAAACAGGCAACAACCAATAAATTAAACAACCACACAAAAATCCAAACCACCAACAAAATAGTCAATTTCTAGTGAAAATATGGGTTAGCCTCAAAAGTTTCCTTTTTAAAGCGAAAGTTCTCAATTTCCTTCAATAAAAGGCTTCTGTCTGAAGTTGTAATGAATATCAGTTTTACTATTTTAAAAAAATAGACAGCAATATAACTGAACAGAATTGCATAACATATAGGAAGTTTCTCCATTACCCTTAACAGGAACAAAACAGGCCAGAGTCTTAGAAGCAAGTTAACAACTCAACAGATTTCCCGCTTTGTTACTAATATTAGCCTTATCAAATATCTGCAAAATAATAAATGCTTGCAAATGCAGCAGTTGCTTTTGCAGTTCAGAAGCAAACCATCTTGTACTTTTTGAAAATAAAAAACATGTTATAAAAAAAATACCCTCTAAATTATGTTTTGACACCAACATCCTAATTCTTTTTCACATGCTATCCATATGTCAGTGCCTAACTTTAGGCACACATGTTAGAAAAATCTGTCTCTCTAGCCACATGTGCATATGCGGATATACATGTATGCCTGTGTCTTCTTTCTGATGTTTCGTCACATTCAAAATGCTGTTGCCAAATGGAAAATATTGCAAAATGTAACTGACATTTAAATAGATATATGAAAAATGGCAATTTTAAATTAAATTAAGCAAAATTTCACAAAAGTTTTAGTTTTATTATCAACCCCCCCACCTTGACACCCATCAGAGCATATGGCCCACTGTTTAAGTAAAGACTGCTTATTTGCACAAAGTGGATATTGCTATTAACACTGTACTAATTACTGAAAACAAACATGTGTAAGCATGATCTCTGGTAACTGCCTCTGTCAATCCAGCTTTTCCTCCCCACTTGTTCATACCAAGGAATTAGTATTGCTCATGAAAGTACAGTGAACCTTGACGCAAACAGCCCACCAACTGGCATGAATAAGGAAATCCTCATCGACCGCTATGGAAGACAGATTTCAGACAACACTTTTTGTCATGCTTATACTGTTTTTTAAAAAAATGAAACATGGAAGAAGTTTTTTAAAGAACCTTGTTTAGAGATAAAACACTGGACATAAAGAACACTATTTTAATATATGGTGTGCTATCTAAGTGTCTAACATTTCCGATGCTTCTGCTTTGATGTGTGGCAGACATTTTGTGTTGAGGGCAGTACAGATTGTCACAGAGTACGCACATGCGCGCACACACACACACACACACACACACACACACACAGAAGGGTAACACATGGAACCTTTAATTTTGTTCTTGTGGTTTTCTTTAACCTATAGTTTAAAAAAAAATCATTCAGACTGAAAGCATCTGTTTGGTCTTTGTGTTAGGGAGAATATAAACAGGTGAGTGAAAGTTCACCTTGGAGTACTCCTATAGGAGTAGGAGTGACTTGATCACCACAGAAGCTTCAGAAAAGCTTGCCTCAGTAGGCTGCATAATTCTTCATTTTGTTACCTAGCTGGTCTCTTATCATGGAGGACCCTCCAACATCTCCTTCAGACCTTATGTGGCTCTCATCATAGTAAGAGCTGAAAGAGCCTGCTATGAAAGTACTAGTTTGATCAGTGATGTGTCAAAGCCTCCCGGAGTCCATTCTTGTGTTAGTGATAGCCCTGGAGAAGACGGCAGAGACTGTCAAGGTGAGCCTATATCACCATGTTCGGCTGTGAAATAGTAAAGCTTGGTGCATTTCTGTCTCCCATATACCTACACTGGAGACTCATGAAGGGAGCTAGTAAACTAAATGAGGCGGCAACAGCAAATTTTGTTCTTATACTGCATCACACTGCCTGATGTACTAAACAGCAGTGGGACTGTCCAGTTTGGAGCAAGTTGCATATAAAAAGATGTTGCACGATACAAAATTTTGCATCTGATGATTTTCACAGATCATTCTATGTTTTGGCACCAGTTCCCTGTCATTTCTCATACCATGGAACTTTACACGGGGCGTTTCCTTTATAAAACAACTTGCCTTGGGTTGCAGGATTTCTAAGTAAACAGAATTCTGTCATCACACTCTGGTGTTCCAGTCGTACTTTGTCATTAGTCTCTCCCTGGCACAGCCCGAGGACTCCAGTGAACTCTGTATGCACTTTGTGTAGTCTTGAGTTTGTTCCCATGCCTGTAAGCTGGTGTTTAATCAAGACTGAACAAGATGGCCTTATCCTTCAAAGATAGACTATTTACATTCTTTGCTTCACATAGCCTTTGGGTTGAGTGCCCACAAGATGAGTATCATATTATAAATAATAAATACTTAGCTCTTATATAACACTTTCAGCTGCAGATCTCACAATGTTTTACAGAGGTGGGCAAGTATCATTATCT